>NW_009630438.1:25493-53109 GCF_000690535.1 Cariama cristata
GGGGGGGCAGAGAGGGAGGGAGGAAGAAAGAGAGGCAGGGGCGAGTGGGATACACTTTAATTGTTAAGCATAACAAGAGTAGGATTAAGGACAAATATCCAACTTCAGAAACTGTGACATTAGGATACACTGAACAATATTCAAAGTTAGACAAAAACAAAAAAACCTGATGAAGGCAAGAAAATTCTAGAAAGGAGAAGTACCATAATATCTAAGGTATCATACGTAAATAAGTAAAAATAGCCATATGCTTGCAAACCTATGTATGCTTTTGCTCTTCTCAGAATCATGAAATACACAGGACTACATTTTCATAGCATGGCCATAATCCATACTTAAGGTTTTTAAAGGCAGAAATAAAGATATACAGCTGGATAGTTAAATTTATTTAGTAACCTAAGCATACATGAAGGTGGATAACAAATTTTTGAAGCAATGAGGCACATTATTCCACCACTTACAAAGGAAGATGAGTGTCTTAAGTGCTCTTTCGAATTTAAACTCAGATGGTCCCCTTTTCAAAGTTATTACAAGGTTGTTTTACCCAGAAACAAGAAACATGGATGAAACCATTTGATAAAAATGATTACATCCAAATTTGCAAACCAAATTTGGAGCTTAAGTTCTACTGAATTTTCTATTTGATTTAGGTCTGCAAGTTTTTAGTCACTTTGCCAAAAAATGCAATCTATACTCTTGAATCATTTATATCCTTTAAAAAAACATCCAATGTGGGACCTGCCATCCTCTAACACTATGTGTTTTTTCATACATGACTGTGTTTATACAGGATACTGTGAGCATTATCACTTGTATTCCACTACACTGACTTTCACTCAGTCACAGCAGCTCCTAATTCACTGTCCTCTTGTAGGACATTATTCTTCACCTCACATTTGGCTCTTGAACTTCTCTTATCCTTTTCTTAAATAAAATTATTCCCTCCCCTTCAAAAGCAAACACAAAAAGACTCAAACGCTGTTAAAAATACTTTAGACCCAATTTTGATGCCAAGAACTATAGAGAGGTTACTGGATACACTGACTTTCAATATACTGTACTGTTAATACCAATTAAAAGAGCCACAAGATTATCAGCACAGTGTCAAAAAAGTATCTCCTATTATTGCTAACCATGCCTATTGCTTAGAGAATAAAGTGGGGCTAGGTTGTAGTAGCTGTTTCAAATATACAGAAAAGCAGGCATTCTTTATCCCAAAGTATATACCATTGAAATGGAAATAATAGTCCACAGAAGAATTTTAAAAGCAAAAAAAAAGTAAACAATCCTCAATGAAAGTAAGTTTTTCTTCTTAGCTTATTGCAACTGATGGAATATTTACCAAGTGTTCACATAAAAGTATGCCATTAATTAAATACCCACTAATGGTTTGATTGTCTTTTTCCCCAAAGCCTAGATGGAAAAAGAAATGTTTTGTCTTCTTTAAATAATACGTATAGAAATTATCAAGATGCTATTTTTTCATAATTTCTATTTAGTATATACAGGTTGCTTCATTATATTGTCAAGGACCTGATTTCACTAACAAGCTAAATTTTCACCATTGAAAAACAGTGCTAAGGTTACATAGCATGAGAGCCAGTTTCAGAGCAAGCATGGAGTATCTGAGACAAAATTCAAGCTGAACGTAACAGCATAGCATATTCCGCCTCTCAGTTTTTCATGCTATTTTAGAGACTTTCTACTATTATTCCAAATAAAATAAAATAAAGATATACATCATGCTTGTTTTGAACATGAAGAAAACCTTGAAAATGAAGAGTGATGTAAGTGCAAACTAGAATAAGCAAACAATTTAGAGGTGTAAACTGCTCTGTTCATCCTAATAACCTTAAAGTTATAGTTTCAGTGCCAATATTAATTGCCTCATTGAACAAAACAAAGAGAACTATACAATGATTATATATACTGTCATTGGATATGACAGCTCATGTTTGTAACTTCAAATATTTCTTCAGAGAAACACCTCATTCTTCAATGAAGAAAGGAAAGTGAAGTCCAAACAGCTCAATGGAGTTTAAAAATCTTTGAGATCCAAGTCACAAGAAGCAAGGGCCAAACTGCATGCAGGAAAAAAAGGGGCACACTGAACATTGTACAGCCTCCTCAGTAGGACTTTATTTTGACATTCAAATATGGTGGAAATTCATTTTGCAAGCAAAGTGCACAAATATAAATTTGCTTTGTTTTGACCTTTGAATACAAATGAATACATGCGTGTTGCAGCATGACTCACACATTTGAATCTCAAAGAGCCTTAAATGTTACAACAAATTTTATGACTCTCTCTGTTACCTGTATTTATGTCTCCACTAATCAACTGTAAAAAGTGTATGGTTCTAAACAAATCTAACCTTATCTTTCTTGGATGTTTCAGTAGGGACTGGTACCCTTGTCTCTAATACACTTTCAGGTACGCTGTAGAGGTCTGCTGTCTAACTCCTCTGTAATTGAAACCTATGCAACAGTGCTAGTAGATTGGTAATAATTATGATTTGATATTTATGAGCCATAATAGCAATAATTTGAAGTTCATCACAGTATGTAAGAGTTCTGTCCAAAAGACAGACAATCTTGGTCTAAAGACACATCTTTGCAAATCAAAAAAACAAAAAAAGCCCAAAAAAACCCAAAAAAAGCCCAACAAACCCAAAAACCCAAAAAAACCCCAAACCTTTTTCCATCTAGTTTTTGACCAGAACAACAGATTTGCGCAGATGAAACAGAGGTAGAAACAAATTGAAGAAAAAATTAGTAACTAGGGAAGAAACATAATATTGTATGCTGTTTGAATATATACCAAAGAAAAATCTCAATTTAGGTGTGGACAATATGAATGCAGAAAATACAGAATATAAATTCAGCTGCTTTCATTAAAAAATTAGCATTACAAATATAAAAAAAATACAGTTCACAGAAAAAAAAAAAAGATTCTTGCAGTGATTTATTAATAAAAAGTTTATGTTAAGAGGCTTTCTAGCTTTTTTAGGTTTCTATTTAATGAGAAGCTTACCCTGAAATATTGGGATTTAAAGTGTCGTTTCCTTACCTGAATCATGGACTCTGACAGCTGATTTTCATCTACTTCCAATATCATCATTTTGATTTCCTCATAAGGCACTCGGAAAGAGCCAAGGAAAATTGCTAAACCAAAGATTCAATACAAAATTAAGAAAGTAAGACAACAGCAATATTTTTGCTACTAAAACACCACCAATTAAACAAGTTATAGCATCTAGAGGTTAACAAACACTGTGTAAAGTAAGACAGATCAGAGATAACAATTTTAAATGTATTTTTAATTACTGTTCTCCTACAATTCCAGTCTTCTCCATCCATTTGTTATGAACAACATCCAGCATCACAGAATATGTCCATAAGAAGCCAGTGACAAGTCTACTTTGCCGGATAATCATTGCTGTTACAGTATTTTGTGCTGAGGTGACAATTACACTTCTTTCTTCAATTGTCTTGTCAGAGCTTTCTCTTAAAAAAGCACCATGAGAAACCAAAACCATATAAACAGCTAAAAACCAAAATGCTCTTATAAACACTGCTTATTCATTCACCATAATCCAATAATCTCCTATTTCACTCCTTGTATTCCTTGATGAATATGTTGAAAACATAGATAGATAATTAGACATATAGCTGTATGTTTCTACTTCAATATAGACAGACGAGAATAATCTCAGTCTTAAAAAAAGGGATAACCTTTAACTGTTTTCGGGGTCTTTTTAAACATGTTTCAGTTGTATAAACTCACACGACTGGGCTTAACATCAATATGCACATATTCTCACACACTTTAAACAAAAAGTGGTTACCAGGCAGTCAGATAAGAGAGGAAGACATTTTTATGGAACATTTCTACAACATTACTTTGTCATAAAAATGGAATCTACTTACACAGATTCTGTGCAATCTTTGGGTCCAAAACTTTTAATTCTTTGATTCGTTTCTTAATGGATTTCTTTTCTTCAAAATCTTCCTCCTCTTTTTTTACTGTCAAAGTAAACACAAATACACTCACTGTTAACCCTTAATATTTAGGGAAAACATTAACAAATTCAGAAAACATCTTTGCTATCAAGCATAGTCAATTCACAAAGAAAAGAACATATCACAGAATACACAGACAGAAAATTAGAGAGGTTTTGCATTTATTGCTTGTATTCACAAAATTTTTGCTCTTCAGTCAAATTTGTCAGTATGTTAGCCTTCTAGAACAAGATTTTTTTTTTTAAATACATAGAAACTGAATAAAGACGCTAATGTTAATTGTATGAATGGTCTGAGGTCATGAAAGTCACATTTAATATATCATGCAAAATACTTCAGCCAGCCTAGCCAGGTTCGCATTCCGAATTGGATTTTAACAATAAAAAATCTTGAAGAAGATATGTCAGTATGTCTTAACATTGAGCAATAAAGAACAAACCCAAAATTTAAGTATTTTTGTGACTGCTTTTGTCTAAATATAGGCACCAAAATCATGAAAGACCACTGGTTCATTAAAAAAGTAACATTACCTTAGAATATAAACGAGTATATACATATTTTCCTTATCCCCTCCAAAAAGATGTATTTTTAAATATGTTGTGTAATCACTTTATTATAAAACACCACAAAGACAAAGTGACTGTATAAACTTACATTAACATTGTTGGAAATTTTGTAATTACTGAGCTAAGACATAAAGCAGTCCTTGGAAGAATGACTAATATCCAGGGTCCTGGCAAGTGGGTTACAAAGCCACAATCCCCCTCTTTTTTCTTTCTCCCCACCCTACCCACCACAACCAGTTGGCCTTGAATTTCTTTTAGTACAGATTTAACAGAAAGGTTAGCATTCTCTTGTCCCAGGAAAAAACAACACACACTGCTTACTAAGCATGTGAAAGCAAAAGAAGCAGGTTTTAACCACCAATGTGAGAACTCAATACCCCATGTTCAAAAGGAACAGAATGACATTTGAGCTACTGGATAAAAAGGAGGTTACCACTAAAGCTTCACTTTTTTCTGGTTATGCTTTAAGAAGAAGCCTTATTGAACTCAGAAGGGCATGTCAGGGGCTACGGATCTCAGGATCACACAATTGTTTTCTCCTGCAGTTACACATCTTAACAGAACTCTCAAATTTCTTAAAGGCTACATGCTGAAAACAGCCATTCTTAAAAAGCATCATTTTGAGTTGCCTGTCTTATCAATGCTAGAATTACAGATTCCACTAGAAGACCTGGACATCTCTGTAGCACAGGTTCCATGCCATTTTCATGCCGTACTCATCTGAATCATAATGAAACAGTAGTGCTTTATGGCTACCTTAGAACTTTGCAAATCCTCATTTTACAGGAAACAAAATAATTTCCTTAATAGTTGCAATAAAAAAGTGAAATTATCTGAATTTATTAATTTACTTAAACTTGCCCTGACAGTCTTGAACTGGATACTAATAGGGGCTGAAATAGAACATACAAATATGTTTGCCTTTTCCAGCAATAGAAAGCAGTATTTATGCATTACAAGTCTTGTAACAGAGATAACACAAGGATACACAAACATACAAAAAATCAGCAGCTAAAAAGGCACTATTTTAACTCCCGGTTTTCAAATCAAGAAACAATGCTGCAAATGAACTGACTAACTCCCTCTGGAATTTTCACCCAAGAGGGGGTTACGCACAATGTTACATCAATACTTAAGGTATCGCAACCCTAAGGAAAAACATATAAGCATAGAACGTATTTACTCTAGGAACTTATGTAGGACTTGTATGCAGAGTTATACAACTATGCAACAAACTAAATTACCGCAAACTTACGTGATACTTCTTCAGGAGAATTCAGGTCACATCCTTATGTAGTTGGCAGCAATAAGAAGCAGAGGATACATATTACTTGTATTCCCTATTGGAAATGTTGTACTTTCCAATGAAAATTCTGATACCTCCTACTGCCTCTAGAAATTTTTACCTCACTTGCTTATTAACTTAGAATGGAGGAAAAACAAAAAAAAACATACATGCAAAAAAGAGGCAAAACTATTATCTATTTCTAACAAGAAAAAAAAAAAGATAAAAAATTCACTGGGGGAAAAAAAGAAAAAATTAATAGAAATATCTGAACAGATGAAGTAAATATCTAAACAAACAGGAAACAAACAAAAAAAAGAAATTAAATTTTTATTTGAGGAGGGCACTGGAGCAGGGAGGAAAGTATAGAGAAGATAGAAAATGGGAAACATCTGCTTACACTGGGAAAATGGAAAGCAGCCCAGTGAGAGTTTCCACTGCTGCAGAAAGGAGGTGACTATCAATGGAAAGAGATGTAAGATGCCGTTGTGCTAATGAGAGAAGAATCAAACCAGGGGATCTCAAAATGCATGGACAGCTCTCACGGCTCCAGAAGTTAGACCATCATATTAAAACATTCACTTCTTCAAAATCATATGTCTTATTTCAGGTACTATGCAACTATGCAGAACCATACATCCTTTCAAGTTCTGTCTATATGCTACATCTATCATACTGGGATGTATACACATGGCCCCAGCATTTGAACTGGATGATTTTTAGTCCATAGTACCTCATCTGATGCTTCAACTGCTCTGCCCTCTCAGGCTGAGAAACAAAGTGCTGGAGCACTTTGAAACACACAGAATTCATCTCCCACCCTTCACAGTTCCTCTTATCTCCACAATCCCACATCTTTATTAACATGACTCCAAAATTAACAGATGTGATTGCCAGTGTACAGATGGACAAATATCTCAAAGGAGTTTTAGATATTAGAAAGATTGTTTTTACCGTCTCCTTCAAACATGCATTCACCTACACGTTCAACTGTAGTCAACTACCTCCGTTTGTGGCAATGACCTGACTGAAATTAGTCCTGAAGGGAGTGGCAACAGAATTGTTTTGCAAATATAACATCACAGTTGGAAGCTTACAGGACAGCATTTCACAAAAATGTGGATTGAATCCTACGTAGCTACTCTGCTGATCTCCAAAACAATTACTTTCTTGGTAGGTGCCACTGAAATAATCCACATTCACAAATTGCTATCCATTTTTCCATTTCTGCCACAGGTCTTGATATAATCTGCTACCCATAATCTTTGTGTAAGAAAAATCATATCTGTGCATTTGTATACTAAAGAAAAAAAAAATCTCCTAAAATACATCATTCGACTGAATAATACCCTTGCAATACGGTTCAAAATACTCTTGAAATACAGGCTTCAAAAGGAACATGCAGATCTGAATAATTATTTTTAAAAGTCTGAATTCCTAGTTCAGATGAAACTTGAAAACTACATTACACACAAATTTACATAACACTCAATGGAGCTATTTTGTCATTAGTAACAGAGTGTACAGAAAATTATGTAAGACTTTGCACCTTTCTCACTGTCTTAGCTAAGACAACAGTCATCTTGCACCCTGACTTCACTGAAAAATGGAAGAACAAACCTGGGCTCATGGACTCAAAGGATGTCCTCATACTGGGTCTCATTATGAAAGTAGATGCCTACCTCATCTGTTTAGAAGTCTAACTCTTAGAAGTACATGATAGCTTGTGCCCCATACAGTAGGATATTCAACTGAAAGACCTGCATTCTTTATGTCCAAAAAGTTATCTGGAATCAAAGGAATATATCTTCAATAGAAAATGAGGCTGTAGCTAAATAACAACTGCTGAAAAAGTTCTTAGTTATTCAAAGCAAAAAAAGTGGAACAGCTTTCTATAAATCACAGAACTTTTGAGGTTGGAGAAGACCTCTGGATGTCATCTGGTCCAATTCCCCTACTCAAGCAGGGCCGCCTAGAGCCAGGTGCTTAAGACTGTGTTCAGGCGGCTTTTGAATATTTCCAAGGCTGGAGGGAGAGTCCACAACCTCTGCGGGCAACCTGTGTCAGTGCTCAGTCACCCTCACAGTAAAAAAAAGTGTTTTGTGATGGTCAGCAGGGATCTCCTGTGATTCAGTTTGTGCCCATTGCCTCTGGTCCTGTCACTGGGCACCACTGAAAAGTGCCTGGCTCTGTCCTCTTTGCTCTCTTCCTTTGGGTATTTAAATAAATTCCTGAGATCCTCCCAAGCCTTCTCTTCTCCATGTTAAACAGTCCCAGCTCTCTCAGTCTTTCCTCAATAGGAGAGATGGTCCAGTCATTTCATCATCTTCATGACCCTTTGTTGGGCTTTCCCCGGTATGTCCATGTTTCTCTTCTACTGGGTAGCCTCAGGCTGGACACAGTACTCCAGGTGTGGCCTCACCAGTATTGAAATCAAAGGCCTGACAAAGAATATATGTCTTCTGGCTGACAGAAGACAGCCTTTTGAAGACTTGAATTGTTTTAACAGCTCCACAACTACTGTCTGACAATATGACATGCAATAAACCAAAGAAAATTTAGTCTACAAAAAAAGGACACTGACAAGCCTACTTCCTAGGCTGTAATGCTACACAGGTGCAATCAGCTCCATTTGTACATTGCACGCTGAGTTGCAAGGTTCACCAGCACAGTTCCTTGTGATAATCTGCTTCAAAATAGCAAAGAAATTATGAACTAGGTCTAAATCATTCTGCAATATCATTGAAGACATTTATTTGCTTTTTTTTATAAAAATGAGGATAAAATGAGGATACTGGAACAGCCCACAGCAATAGGAAGAAGGTCTGAATTCTGAAAGGTCAGGAAGTTGGTAAAGGTCCTTCCTTCCAAACAGAGCAACCTAAGGTTTTATCAACACAAATGTTAGTCTCAGAGACTGTTCATCACTCTTAATAATCTAGTCCAGCCCTTTTATGGGGTACAGACTATACTTCAAGTACTATGAAAAAGCTTTCACACTCCATCTTACTTTACATCTACATATATCCAAAACTTGAAAAATCAGTATGAAGCTATTAACTATGGTAGGAATATAAATAACACTTCACAGTTTTACTTGTCAGCTTTGAAACTGAAAATGTTTCCATTACTTTACATCAAGTTGGATTGCAAACTCCTTGAGTATGAATACTTGCAATTCTTCTTCACGTTCACTACCACAGGTATGCAGAAAATCTAATGCAAAGGTGCCGATGTATTCTAAGTTCCTTTTTATTCAGGCCTCTGTCGTTTTTACAAATTTTTAGTCATTGGTAACTCATATCTTTGGAATGGTAGTTACTGCAATAGTGAATATTTCTTCAGTTTTACCATTTGTTTTCTGAGTAGTTTGTAAGAGATTGTCACTTCTTACCTCCCTCAAACATCTGTTCAGTCATGCACACATGCACTGTTATTCCTATATTGACAATGCTGCTGTTGAATTGGCGCAATTCATGCATACATCGTGATAACTCAGTCATGCTTCATGATAACTCATCCAAAACAGAGGATTTTATCACAAATAATTTCTCAAGGGTACATAAGAAATTGCATCAATGATAACAGCAAAAGTACAAATCTAATAAGGCATTTTATCTCTGACAGGTTATGGTAAGGTAACTCAGAAGAACATGCGTCTATAATCAGCTATTAAATATATCCAGTGACTGACTTTATAGATACTTTCTCACAAAGCTTCTCTATGAATCAGTCTATTTTTAAAATATTTTAATTTACCACAAAATACCCATCCTATTAAACTTGAATAATTATATAATCTGCATGACAAAACAACTGAAGCATATATATGATGTACGATAGTTGGAAAGTAATTGTATTTATAAGTGTAATATACTGATACTTTTTCTTGGTTTGGCTAAACCAGGACTATTTCTCCTTTCAGCATTTTTTCTTTCAGTTAAGTTTCTTCTAAGTAACTGCAGTTTCTGAAAGTACAGTTACCTGTTTTTCAGACAGTCTCTGCTTTCAGACTTGATATGGCTTGATGTTTACAGTTGCTCCTGAAGTAACAGTGGGATTGGTATGCAGAAAGGCCCAATTTTATACTTATTCCTATGAGAACCAGGTCACTGCTGGCTCTTTTGCTTTAAAGAAGTGAAAAGTCATAAACGGGTCACACCTGCAGAAAAGGGTGGATGGGACAGGTGACCAAAACCTGACCAACAAGGTGTTCCATCCATACATGTCATACTCAGTATACAGCTAAGGGGTCACAAGGGTCTCGGTCTCTTCTCTTGTGGACGGCATCCCCGTAGGACCCTGCTGGTTCTCCCGCCTCCGATCCCAATCCATCCAATTCCTGAATCTGGTTCCTGTCAGCTGCGGAACATTCCAGTGCGGGCACAGCTTGAACTTGTACAGTGACATTTTTATTCGTTATTATATTGTTTTCCTTTCTTAACAGTTCCCAAAATCCTGTTTGCTTTCAACCATTACTGAGATTGAAAAGATTTTGCCAGTATATCTGTAATTTATTAAATTGTTAACTAATTCAATCCTTTATTAATGTTTATCTACAATATGTCCACCATGGGTATCAACTTTGCTAATCATAGTTCCTCAAACCCTAGAAACCTTTTTAAAAATTGTCATCACATTTATCACCTTGCTTCCTTTCCTCTGATGCCGGCATAAGTTCAAATAATAGTTTACATAGCACAGTTCACAGCTTAGCTGTTTCATCCTTCAGTTCCCCTAGAAGTCTGGGGTGAATACCAGCTGGTCTTAGCAATCTGTTACTGTCCACTTTATTGACATATTCCAAAACTTTCTCTACTAACCACACAAGTTGTGATTCATCCTCCAACACCCTGCTCCCCCCGAAGACCAGTTTGGAGGAATCTTCACTATTGGACAAACAGAAATAATTCTAAGCTTTGTCATTTGGAAGCAGGAAAGAGGGGTGTTATTCAAACTTACTTTTTTTTTTTCTTTGGAAGACAGATAAGCAGCAGCAAATCATACTTTTGTATTACGTTTTTATTAAGTCTTTATCCATGCTCAAAATTCACTAGTATGAAAATTTTAACACCTTAGCTCTAACTCAGCAAAGCAGTAAGAATTAGAACAGCATTTGAAACATACTGAAGTCCTTGGAATTTAAATACAAGCATATACTCTTAAGTAAAATCTGAACGAAAAAGAGACACTCCAAGATGTGGCTTCTGCTGCTTATAGGTTTTATGTAGTATATGTCAAATACGTTAAACTGGAAGAGGGAAGATTTAGATTAGATATTAGGAAGAAATTCCTCACTGTCAGGGTGTGAGGCACTGGAATAGGTTTGCCCAGAGAAGCTGTGGATGTCCCACCCCTACAAACGTTCAAGGCCAGGTTGGATGGGGCTTTGAGCAACCTGGTCTGGTGGAAGGTGTCCTTTCATGTGGCAGGGGGGTTGGAACTAGATGACCTTTAAGGTTCCTTTCCAACCAAACTATTCTAAGATTCTATGAAGCTCACTATACATTTACAGTTGAAATACTTTTTTATAAATATGGAATACATTTATTGTTCAGATAGCAATCTCTGACAAACAAAGCTGAAAGACAGCATCTGTTTTGAGATTTAAGAGTTTGCCAGTGAAGAGCATATTTTATATAACCGAAGTGAAATACTCTGTTCAGTGTACTACAACTAAAAAGTCCTTTGGTTAAAATATATAAACCCAAGTTTTACACTATGAAAGACAGACTGTTTTCCTATCTAATCCATGCTAAGTATGTCTCACTTTAAATTCAAATACTTGGGCCATCAGACATTAAGAAAGAAAATGCTATCTTAACACACAAATTTCTTTGTTCTAAACTATTCTTCCTTTGACTCCTGTAAATTTTCCCACCTATTTAGTTAAAAATAAGTATTTACATCAAATGTATAAGTGTCTACATATCAGAAAAAAAAATAGTACAAACTAATGCTCAAAAATAAGAAAACTACACAGATCATGAAATGAAACACTGAACCAGCTTCATCCTGCTAGGGGACTTCAGCCACTCCAACATCTGCTGGAAAAGTAGCACTGGCACAAGCAATCCAGGAGACTGTTGGAACACATTGAGGATAACTTCTTAAGCCAGGTAATAGACAGCCCTACCAGAGGGACTGCAATACTGGACCTGATGGTCACCAACACAAGTGAGCTAATCAGTGACATCAAGACTAGAGGCAGCCTAGGCTGCCGGGATCATGCACTGATGGAGTTCATGGTCCTGATGGATATGGGTCAGGCAAAGAGTAAAGTCAGGACCCTGAATTTTAGGAAAGCAAACTTGAGGCTGTTCAATAGTCAATAGGACCCCCTGAGAAATCGCCAATGGTCTCTTGGTCTGCATCAAAAGAAGCGTGGCCAGCAAGTCGAGGGAGGTGAGAACCCACCTGGAGTACTGCGTTCAGCTCTGGGGTCAGCACAGGAAAGACATGAACCTGTTGGAGCAGGTCCAGAGAAGGGCTTCAAAAACGGTCAGAGGGCTGGAGCACCTCTCCTATGAAGACAGGCTGAGAGAGTTGGCATTGTTCAGCCTGGAGAAGAGAAGGTTCTGGGGAGACCTTATTGAGGCCTTTCAGTATACAAAGGGGGCTTGTAAGAAAGATGGGGACAGACTTTTTAGTAGGGCCTGTTGCAACAGGACTAGGGGTAATGGTTTTAAACTAAAGGAAGGTAGATTTAGACTAGATATAAGGAAGAAATTTTTCACAATGAGGGTGGTGAAACACTAGAACAGGCCGCCCAGAGAGGTGGTCGATGCCCCATCCCTGGAAACATTCAAGGACAGGCTGGATGGCACTCTGAGTAACATGATCTAGTTGAAGGTGTCCCTGCTCATTGCAGGGGGGTTGGACTACATGACCCTTAAAGGTCCCCTCCAACCCAAACTATTCTATCATTCTGTGATTCCACAAATCACAGTACGCAGACATAGCAGAGCACTGCTGGTAATAGACGGAAGTGCATTCCTCCCCTCAACACAATCAACTTCTCTCTTGGCTGCATATTCCTACCATTTCTGAAAAAGCCAGCACAATAATCAGGCTGCTTCAAAAATGTCTTTAACTCACTAAAATGGCAGAAAACTTACGAAGCAAAAAACCAAAATAGCAGATAGTTTTCTACCAAAGCAGCAAGTTTGATCAGCTTGTCGAGTAATCTAACAAGCACCAGAGTGGGGCAGATCATGTAACCAGGAGCAGGGTAGAAGACATCAGTGAGGCCTCTTCCCTTCAGCATCAACGAACTGACATATCTGCTCAGTTGCTCACAGAGCGCTATCCTGTGATCCCAGTTGAGCAGAAGCGGGCACTGCATCTGAAAGAGGATGCTCCACTCTTTTTCCTGACACTTTACAATGACCAGCAGACATTTATCTGTGTAGTGAACGCCAGAAGTTAGTTTTCAGCTGTGCAAGTTCCTTGCCCCAGTTCACTGGAGAGCCACGTAAACACTCGTGTGAAACAAGAAAAAGAATTGGACAACCCCCCTCACATCTAGCAGCGCCAGATTCACCTATCACTGAAATATGGCACAAAAATTCACAAAATTGGCTACCACATTAAATTATAAACAAAAGTTACACATTTTCAACTAAATAGTTGTTTTTACTTAAGCGTTGTTTCTCTCAGAATGGTACACTGTAACACCTTAGTAAGGTAAACATTTTTCATAATTGATTTGATCTTTATTGTTGTAAGATTTAAAGTTAACAAGCAACATCTATATCTACAGCTAAGTTGAAGACATACTTCTGACAGAAAAATGATTGCATTAAAATCTCATCTCCTTCCTTTAAACTATGGTTTTAATTTCGCTTCATAAATTGATGCAGTGTTATATAGTCTTACCAGCACTCAGCTCTCAAAATCAGTGTTCCACTACTTATCCTTATAGATGAACAATACCTCAAGGTACTCACAAAAAAGACAATTTATACCAGTTATTACATAAAAGTGATTTCATCATGCAACACGTATTGCACTATATAGTACGTTTTTGTAAGTACTTTCGCTGAACACGGATTTTTCAAAGGGTAGTCTATGTGTTCTGATGTTATTTTTAATTCTTTTATTAACCTCTGATCTCAACTTAAAACAACTCAAGATCTTTCCAGCAGGCAAACACTGGATCGGGCTTTCAATCTAATTCATCAAGTGACCGCACAAAAAACCAGGACATGGCAGCAAAAGCGAGGGGGGAATGCAAGGGCAGGAATGAATGATCTGAGATAACAGGGACAAAAACTTACTAAGCTACCACTGTCACCTCGTAGCACTGTCAGTGCCTCACTTAGCAAAAAGCCAGGGGCAGTACTAACCTGACATAGGACTGATCATTAATTTGTGTGAAGAAACAGTAGCACATGGGACTCCAAACTGAAAGGCAAAGAACAGCAAACTGGGACTACTAGGGAAGAGGTGGCATATCCTGAATGAAACTGAATGAGGAAGCCACAGTCAGCAGCAAACTGCCAAGTTACACAGGCAGCGGGAGACCAAGGACATCAGAGATAATAAACAGCACTTCCTCACACCAGTCTTTGAAGTATCTCAAAGCACCTGAAGTACCCTGAAGTATGCCTGGAGATTTGGACAGGTGACTTCTACCAACCTAAGACATCAGACACCAGTACATAACCAGGCAGCGCAGTATCTCTAGATCTCCAAGATGACAGTATTACGCTGAATGGCAACCTGAAAGCAGCAGCGGACTTGCAGGTCAAATGCATGGGTTTGAACCCACAGAGGAAGACTGCTTACTCATTGTTACAACCTCTGGAAGCTAGGAAGTCTGGGAGTCAAGCCAAGAAACAGTCATGTCACTGAGGATTTCTGATCCTGCAATCTGCAACCCAACCTATTCCTCACACACTACCGTTGCACCTGCTGCTTATGAACATTTACATTATGTGGTGTACGGGAACAGGTGAGAGAAGATGAAGAAAAGCACATCTATCCCTTACTTGTAATCTTTTGCAACAGTAATACTAACTATAGCGTCATCTATTAAATGTAAATAGGAACTCTCATGGTCCAAAGACCAGGTCACTGCTATATGAAAGCACAGCACATGCATTTTTCACATTTTTGTTAAGTCTTCTTGCAGAATACTGAGCTCTTAAAGATGCATTCACAAGATAAGCATGCCTGAACCTCTCTGAACTAGTTGACTGGAATCAATCTGCAGTTTAAATTTATTCATGACTAGTTTATACCTATTTCTCTTGGTTTAAACAGTTCTTTTCCCCTTCTAATGCTCTTTAAAAGAATAAGAAAACATCTTAGCTCTACAACATGATCTTTGCTTTTTCTTAATTAAAGATTTCAAATCCATTTAATCTCTTCCCCTGATGATGCCAGCAGCTTCTATGCATCTGTGATTTAATCTACCTTGAGTCTGGGATAGTAGAACAGAGTCACATTACAAAGCGTGACTTGTAAACATATTAACAACAATGCTTCCATACTGCAAACAATTCTGTGAAATCCAGGATTTGTTCTGCTCTTCTTCCCTTACCTTTTTTCCTTTTTTTTTTTTTTTTTTTTTTTGTAAACAACTGATACATACATACATGTATGCAAACCCAAGCAAAAAATCACAGATTCTAGTGCTAAACTAAAGTGTGTGTTCACACTGTTAAATTTTGGGCATAAGCATCTCTTAGTTTAGGCTCTGATACCCTGACCACAAGGAAAGGCAAGTTCTATGCTACGCTCTTAATACAATATCAAATGCATTTGAATGGACTGGACAGGTGTTAGTTTATTTCAGACAGCTCCTTTCTCAGATAATTTATTACCAGGTTTTTTTGCTTTCTTGTGACAGAGGTACATGCTACAAGGATGCTAGCAAGGCTACACAAAGACAGTAAGAAACATTTTAATGACTGCTACAAAACTTTAACATAAAGGTTAGTAGTTGCTCTTCCTATTCAGCTCTGTATTTCCCACAGACACACACCTACTTCCTCCCAACATCAGACACAGACACCGTGCACTAAGTAGCATGCTGTTAAATACCAGTTAGACAAATACAGTAGCATTTAGCAATGTGAACAAGGAATTGAACATATTGAAATTTCTTTATGTGTCAAAAGTTCTGTTTAAATACAGACAAGCGAAGTTACAGATTAAGGTTTGAACAAAAAAGTCCTATGGTTCTTATTCTGTAGATCATATATGTAGTATAAATATCTTGAGATGGCTTGAAATGCACTTAACTAGAACAAGTTCTTTCAGAATTGATGGACTTAAAACTAGCAGCAAAATTGGCCGAACAAACTTAAGTATTTGGCTTTGTTCCCAAATTTAATTCTGTGTCTACTAATCATCCAGCTTCTTACGTGTGACATCCTAACCTCCTTCAACTTGAAAATGCGTCCAAACTCTGCCATCACAAAGTTCAGCCTTCTCTTAACATATGCAACAAATCATTGAGACTATTTAATAAACAATTATTCCCAAAACTGGGCCTTCAGAAACTCTAATAGTCTCATAGTCCAATGCATCCTTTTTCGATATTCCACACCTCCTCTTGAACTTACCTGTTTTACAAGTCTGCAATTAATCTCACTTTTAAGTAATATTCGCACAGTGGCAATCCTACGGCAGTCCAGAGGTTAAATCACATTTACTTAGAAAAATTATCATCTTCTCAGAAGAAATCAAATTTTATCAATTGTTTGGCATAATTTACTTTCCATATGCTGAATCTGACACACACACGCACCCCTTCTAAAAAAAAAAAAAATATCTACCTCTGTATCTTTGATTACAATTTTGTAGAAAAGCTGTTCAGTATTTCTGCATATCATTGATACAGGACAAAGAAATCTACAACACAAAGTCCTCTGTGTTTTTTTTAAATTAACTTACAGAAAAGGTACTAAGCCTTTATTCCCAGCAAAAAATAAATATAAAACCTCCTCAGTATTCCCTTGCTATAACCACTAAATGACACGATTCTCTTGCAATCATCACTAAAAATGATATACACTGTTCCTAATAAAAGTAATTAAATGGATTTATATGATTGAATAAAGAAAAAAAATAATGCTCCATAGTATAAGTTAAATGCAAGGTCCTTATGTTCACAAGCAACCCAAATATTAGGTTGAAACAAAATATTGCGTCAGCCAACATTTTTCATTGCTAAATCAAGAGCTGTCAATCAGCACATTTGTTTGTGTGGTCTCATTAGTGTACATTGCCTCAATTTTAACAGTCATAGTAAAGAATGCGGAGAGTGTAACTGTATCTACTTAACCTTCATCAACCAGCATTCATGCACCCTCATTAAATTTTTTTCATCTCACTTTCAAGCATGACATGGCTTGTACCAGAACAATAACTTGCCGGTAATTGTTCGAGACAACAGCTGGACAGGAACAGTGCAGAGGTGAACTTTCTTATAGATTATAGGGTGCCTCAGTGAATTACAATTAGTTTAAAAAGTAATCTGTCCTGTTCAGCAGCTTTGAAAAGACAACATTTCATTAGCAACTAAAGAAATCCTAACATATTTTAGGCCTTACTGACCCAACTGCATTGTACTTTCTCAGACAGGAATTTCTCCAGATCACATGAAAAATACTGAAATATGTGAGCTCACAGCTCAGTAGAAGATGTAATATTTAAGAAATTGTCATGTGATATAAACTGAAGCTTAGCTTTGCCATTCATTGTGAACTAATTTAAATGCTAATAA
Source organism: Cariama cristata (assembly GCF_000690535.1). NCBI lineage: Eukaryota > Metazoa > Chordata > Aves > Cariamiformes > Cariamidae > Cariama > Cariama cristata. The sequence continues at coordinate 43,105 of NW_009630438.1, forward strand.
AACAATAAGAATAATTTACACAACTCCCAAATTACAAACTATCTTTACAAACTCTCTGATGGTAACTTTACTGTACTCCTTTGAAAGAAAATCAGTGTGACATTTAGGAATATAACAAAAGAATGCAGATCAAGTACACAATGCCAAAGCCACAAAGGAGAACAACTACATATATAGTTGTATAGTTACATTCCATAACAAGGTAAAGAAAGAGAAAGCTCTTGGTTTTCTTGATACTGTTCTTTCTGTAGTGTAAGAAATAAAAGCTATCACCCAATCTTTTGGTCTCCCCCAAAACCCCAAAGATAATTTGCTGTAACTGAAGAAAGGAACTATCAGTGGAAAAATCCAACATATATCTGCCTTTCTCTGACAAAATACCATATCCGCCTACTCCCGTTCATGGTTATTATAATGTACTGATAGTAAAAAAACCTAACAGGATCACTTCTTAAAAAAAAACGTTAAAAAAAAATCTTTCAGATGTCTATCTCTGTTAACAAACTGTTGTGTGCTGATAATGTTCCCTGTCTCTTCTCCAAGAATCGCTTCAGTGCTGCATTATCTCTTCCTTTTCCTGCCCCAAAACTCAACTTTTTGAAAGTCAGAGGATAAATTTCTCTACGTTTATCTCTAGTTTCTGAGGAAGCTGTTGAAATAGAAGTGCTCCATTTCAGCAACAGAAAAATCTCCATATCTAGAGAAACATTATTTCTTTAAAATTATTCATAGTTAGAAGGCTGCCTTCATGATAAAAGTATGTTTTCTTTTTATTATTGTTAAGTGACAGATATCTGCAGAAATTACTAGATTCTTTTTTTAACTATGATAAAAAAAAAATAAAGAAGTTTGGTGATGAAAGAAGAGCTACAAAAAGGAAAGTAGATTTTCAATAGCAAGTCTGGCTTCAGATGCAGAAAAAAATTGCAGTTAAATGTCCATTAGAAACCTATATCCTGAAAAAAAAATCATTTTGGCATAAGTTAACACACGGGACTGCAGTAACAGCACAGCTAGTGATGTGAATTTATACAGAAGGTAATTATTTAAGAAAAAAAAATATTTTTTATTAAAAAAACCAAAACAGATTTAAATTAAAATTTCCCACTGCAATACGAAAGACCATATATAATGAAAGTATGGGAGACAGAGCAATGTGCCTATTCCAAACGATGTTGGACAAGTATCATTAAAACCAAACAAAAATAAAGAGAGAGAGCACAAGACCTGGTTTTCTTTTCTGAATCAAACAACCAGTACTAAGCATCCTCAGGAGGCAAGAAAGATTTCAGGCACAGTTTAAAACAAGTTGTTTATCAATGAATTGATTTCTGTAGCATCCACTGCCCAAAGGCAGCACCAAGTAAAAAAGCACATCAATACTATGATGCCCATATTACTTTGGGGGAAAAAAAGTTATTTGTCAGTAACTGAAATTCTTTGAGATCTGTTACCCAGACGTATATATGCAGTTATAGCTTCTAGCATAGGACCACAAGTATACCATAGTATTTTTGTCTCTGCCATTTCTCAAGGAGCATAGTAAGTCATCATGTTCTTTTCTACATGTCCTTCCCCAAAATTGGGCATTTTGCCATAGAAGTGTGGTGCATGATATTTACTTTCATCCTCAGAAATAGAAAGGTTACAAACGTACACATAGATAACATGTCTCAATGAATTAAAATTACTAACAAGTACTCTTTCTCTCTTGAATAGTTGTTTATATAGGCGATCATACTGTGGGCAATGAGATGCTCTACTCATACACCATCATTTACCTGGAATAGCATCCTGGAGTTTAACAGAATAAATACCACTTTTTCAAAAGCAGTATGATGCTTGGAGATATCAGCAACAGAGTAGCTGATAAAAGCATAAACATGCCTGAAGCAACCAACAACCACATTATTATCATAAAGATCTCTCCATATGGCAATCAATGCTTATTCATCCTAAATACCATCCATTTCCCTTGTAACAAGGTCTGATGCATCTGCAAATGAAGCTTCCCAGGACCTCTACAACCCAAACCAGAATTTATGACGCTCACAATGGATGGGTTGCAAGCATGCTGTTCTGGTTTGGTTTAACCAGACCAACATAAGGCAAGAATGGAAAGGGATTTAGAAATCTCCATTTGAGTTGTTGTTGTTGGTTTTCTTGTGGTGTGGTTTTTTCGTTTTGAGGGTTTTTTTGGTCCAAATTTGCCCCTTATAAACATTTCACTATCTACTTAAGTGTTGTTTATCTCATCCTCACACTTCAATGCTTACTCTGGAAAGAGTAAGTTCAAAAAGTTCCTTGTACTTCCCATTCTTACTCTGGAAAATGGGACTGTGAACAGGTCAATGCTAACAGTGTTTTATGGAAAAGAAGGTAGATGAAATTCCATCTACTTATTATAACTATTTTCTCTATTAGCCCTCCTTTGGACTTCAGGTGCATACAGAGATCCAAAGACATATAACCCACCACAATTTTACCTGGACAGACTTTGGGGAGGGAATTTCAGCAAGAAAGTACACTAGAAAAAAAAACTGCCAAAAAAAAAAAAAAAAAGAAGAGATGTGGTATCTGCATTCTGGATGGATGAACGTTTCTCTAAGAAAGAAAAATTTCTGCACATGTAAAAACAAAAACAAGTTTCTACATGATGGCTCAATGTTACACAAAATCAAATGCAAGAAGAATGGGAGAATGTCATGTACTCATTTGGAGAATTTTCTGTTTCCCACCTTCAGAAATCCAGATTTCTAAACATTATGCAATCATCACTGAAGGTTCTTTGTGAGCTCTTCTCCTGCCCTTCCCTCTCTCTCCTGCTAGCACAGAGGTACAAAATACTGAACAGCTCCAGGAAAGGAAGTGGTCTAAATTCTGCCCACAGCCAAATACACTGGTCTGCCTCTGTTAGGCTGGATGGAGATGCTCATAGTTCAGACCATGAACCTCTGAAGAAAAAGTTCTCTATTTAATTTCCTTTTTTATAAAACACTTTCGAGAATTTGGCTTATTGATGCTAAATTCAGGCTAAGAACAGAAGAAGAGATACTGTGTCATAACAAAATATTAATCATGTCACATTTTATAACTGGGGTGGGGAGCTTTAGAAGAACAAGTTTGACTGATATGCAAAATCAGGACAGTAATTCCAACATGTATATTTTCTGTCCACTTAAAAAATTAAGCCTTTGTTTCTCAGAAAGAAAACAGGGAGCCGCTGCCTTGTCAAACTCAGCAGTTGAATCCAAAATGCCTTTTGCCCAGTCAACCTGAACAGAAACGCAACTGTGTTTACACTGCACTGTAACAGAAAGGTGGGAGACTATACAGCAGTTTTCCACTTCAAAGTAGAGCCTTCAATATTTTTTATGACTACTATGAAACAGTTCACACTAACATAGTAGATAACTAGGACTGTGCTCTATTAGACACTGAAGAACTGTAAAATCCTACTTCCAAAGCTTTCCAGTTCTTTTAGTTGTATTTCTTTTCATAAAGCTTCAAGTTTTTGAAATAGACACTAGGTTATAACTCAAAAAGACAGACTAATGTTTCAAAAGTTAGGTCCCCAAACATGGGACAGTTTGTGCCATTGCAATTTCTAAAATGAACTATATTTAGTACCATCTCAAACCAAACATTGAGAAAGGATGTTTCTCTACACTATCCACTTGCAAAAATAGGACATTGAGACTAGAAATCCACAAGCTTATTCTAGCTCTATAATCTTGATCTTTTTGTTGTGGTTGATCATCAGTACCAACACCATTCATTCATTAGTCAGCGTCTGGGACATGCACTTTACATTTACAATTTGCCTTAATATCAGTCCAATTTTTCAGTTTGAATAAGATCTAGAATACACTGAGACTTCACATGGTAATTCTACTTACTAAAGCTATCTCACTGTAAAAATGATCCACAAAGTTGCCTTCTTGCATCTACTTTCTGAAAATCACATAAGCTACAAATGATAAATAACAACATGGCTGTTCAATGTTTAAACTATATTTTTTTTGGTCCAGTTAACTTTAAATCAATACATAGATCTAGAGTGACCATACATGACTCTCACAGACATAACCTATGCTTTTGTCAACGGATATTCAAAGTTATTAGTATAAACGTAAAGAACGAGATACTATACTCATATAGAAGTATAATTATTTAAAAAAAAAATCCTTTTTTATGTGTTAGACAAATCTACAAAATATCTTGTCATTTTATTCTGAGAACTACCACAATAAAAGCCTTATTTGAGAAGAATTGATACTTTAGTTTAAGATGATATTGCTTCATTAGAAAGTATAAAGTCAGTATTTCTGTAATTTTCTATGGGTATATTTAAAACCACAAGTTAACTATAATAGAAAATAATTTTTAAAAACTGTTACTGTTGCAGACTTGGGGAAAAAAAAAAAATCTATACCTAAAGCTGCATAGCCATTACTTTCAACACATACTAAACATTAGATTTTTAACCAAATATTTGGAACAGGTCAGAAATCACAGTTCTAAACTGCAACATAAAGAGGGAGGGGGAAAAAAAAAAAAAAAGATTCTTAGCTTCATAGTCTCTAAAACTATAGCATGCATATCTATATATGAAAAAAGCAGAGATCACAAGCTTTACAGAGAAGCACAAATTAGTAAGTTCTACAATACGATGTTAAGATTTGTTTCTAGTAAGAATGTAAGAGGAGTAAAGTTTGGAATCCTTTTTAAATATACAAAGGTCAAAGTAATATAAGATATAATACAGGCTGATCCAAGATCCAAGAATTTAGTTGCTATGGTGAAGACAGGAGGAAGCAGAAAGTCAAAACAGCATGCATAAATAGCTTTTGAAAAGTATTGGGATACAGAACAAAGAGATGTGATGCAAGAACGCAACGCGAGACATGAAACTGATTTCAAATAATGTATGTGAAATTAAAGAATAATGTATATGAAGAGAGAAATACACAATGAAAATTTACTGAGAAATCCAAAGTAGTGCAGAGCCAGAGACATTTAACTGACCATTACTATTTCTATTAGAAAATGACAGTGCAAACTATAATTCCTGATCTTCATTAAGTTTTTTAGGAGAGTAATCTTGTCTACAAAAGGACTGCTTGCATAAAATTTACAAAATCATATTACATTGATATGACATAATCACTAATCAATAATTAGCCTTTCATTTACTTTGAACCCCTTAAGATCTAAGGTGACAAAAGTGTTTCGTTTTATTTAAGGATTCAACTTAAATGATCTCAGCTATTAAATCATCAGGCAGTATCTGAAACTAATATGTAAATATGATTGTTCAGTTACTGAAGTATAATTTATTAGTTTCAGATCAAATAACAACGGTAATAGCAACAGTTTGATCTATAACAGTTTGATCAATAACTTTGATCTAACTATTCTTACAAGTATACATAATCTCCTCACACTAACAAACTAAGGTTTAAAATAAGCTAGAATTAAGAAAACAGAGATGAACAATATAAGTTACAATTATAATAGTTCAAATTTAGTAAAGTACCAAGATTTATTCTAGCAGAACATGGTTTCATAAAGCATAAACTTTGCTTCAGGAAATTTCTGCCCCCACTCCCCAATATAAACTGGAAATAGCAGTTAGAAAAAAATACAAACATGACTAAGGTAAATTTAAGAGAAAAAAATAGTTTGGTTTGCTCTAAAAAGGGAATGTTCATATTTCACATATCTACCTCCCTAAAAAGAAAGCTATATTCCACCTTAACTAAACTACACTACTTAGCACTGCGGAAGTAGATACGATACAAACTGGAGAAAGCAGACAGCTAGCAACAGGAACGCACTAAGTGCATAGCTGTTGTACCATGAGCAGCTTTATAGATTGAGTCTTGATTGTCCAAGAAAGACAGGAATATCTTTTCTCTCTGAAACCCAGATATTTGCATGTATGTACAGTTTTCTGAGAAAAATCTCTGTGAAGGAACTGGCATATGAAGCTTAATACATATGTAGCGATCACATTACAGGTGAGCTCCCAGTTGCACAAGGGAACATTACACTTGATAAAAATCTGTCAAAATAGTTCCTCAGAAAAATTTGAATAAACCAGAATATTTACTTACGGAAAGCAGTGTTAATATATCTTTCAAACTAGCTAGAAACCAACAAATAACAAATTAATTCATTTTTAAGTGTAATAAACAAATCTTAATGAACACCATATCTCTAGAGCACAATGGAGTATTTGTAGGATAAACAAGTTATACAGCTCTATAACTAAAGCCAGTGTCAAACACGGTCACACAAAATCCCCATGCAGATAGAGTAGCCACATTTAATAAGTAAATCCAGTTATTATCAACAGCATTAACTTGTTGATAGGTGAATATAAACAACATTGTCCATGTTCTGTAGAAAGAAGTTAATTAAGAATGAATAACTACCCTGCACAAGTCTGTACTGTAACTCCTCAATAAACTAGATTAATAGCTTTACTTATTAACTATCACGAATACTAGGCTTTCAGTCATACACTGCATGTCAAAAGTAACTTTCTGACAACAGCTGGAGGACTTCAGAGCAAATGTTAACAATTAGTTTCTGAGATGATCTTGAAATTGAAGGGGTTGCTTTTTTTTTTTTTTTTTTTTTAATAGGAAGATATATTTTTCTCCCAAATTCCAGTACTCCCTTTTGAAATTACATTTTGGTGCCTGCATGGTGAATCAGAGTCTCTACTCTCTTAAGAAGCATAGCAACATTACACTGACACCAAAAAACAAATGGAATGAAGAAAGAAATATGATACTATTGAAAAGAAGCGCAGGCTTAAGCTGATCTTAAACCATGGTGTCTTGACATCAAAATAGGATCCAGAAGCAAAAATTAAAACAATTCCTATAACAATTCATACATGAAAACAAAAGCTAAAAGGGAACAATACCGAAGTAATAAATTTAGAGTCTAAATTTAGACTATTTTATTTAGATGTAAAAGGTCAAACGCTGATCATAATGCGCAAGATGTTCAGAAAAAAAGAGCAAGAAAATTCTTGCTCTTAGTAGCTACCACAAAACCTCTTCCTGTTCCAGCAGTTATTTATATCGTAGCATTTAAAGTACATTTAATAATTATTTAGCTATTTAAAACCATTTACTTTCTAAAAGTAATAATTAGCACTTTAATAACTATTCAGGCAGTTATTGGGGGAGCAGGGCTAGGAGTACTACTTTGCTTTTAATTAAAGTATATTACAGAATTTAGCAAAAGATGTTAAGATAGACATTCACTCCAGAAGGGTCTGTACTTCAAAACCAAGAAGAACAAGTCCATGATCTAACATACAGAATAAACTCCAGATTTGATGTTTCACACCCTAAAAACATGCCACAACTTTTAGGCCCATGTAAACATGAGAAATTAATCTTAAGGACTTCTGTCTTAATTTTTGCTAGAACATCTGATAAATAATTTCAACTTACATCCAAAGTACGTCTCTAAATAATGTTAGAAAATTAACTAGTGAAAGAGATTAAATATTCCAGAAGGCAAGGGAAGGCAGGTTGGTTGGTGGGGGGTGGGAAGGTGGTGTTTATTTTAGTTTGTTTTCCTTGGGGGATTGGGGGTGTTAAACAGCTCAGAAAAGGTAAGTATTACTATGAGCTTTCTAAAGGCCAAGAGATCCGACTGACATCATATACTCAAGCTGGAAGCAACTGGATTAACCAACACATTCAAGTTTAGAAAGTTTCTGCTTAACACACTACAGTTTACATCAAATTGTAAGATCATTTTAGACACATTTAAAGGTTGCCTAGTCCATTAACAGTGGTTGAAATAGGACATTAGGAATACTTAATGAGATTTTTAGAAGTTTCAATGCATTGTGTGTCAAGCAAAAGATTACAATGTTATAGGGTATACTGTCTAAGCATGTGAGTTATACTGTTAAGAATCCATTTGCTCATCATATAAAGCACTAAACTCTCGTGGTATCAAGCCATAACAACACTGCAAGTAAAGGTAAATGGAGCATACCTTCATTTACATTACATGCTTTAATATACTCTGTAATAAGCTAATTATTCAAGGCTGTTCAGAAAAGTGCCTATTTTAAGTATTGATTTTGGACAAGTCTAATACAGAAAAAAATAACAAAAAGTACTGAGAAAAACATATAAAATGAATCAATGATCATTTATTTAGTTTTATAACCTTACAGAATCCCTATTAAAACTCTGCTTCTATTGAAGAAAGCCTTAAAAGAAAACTAACAAAGCAAAAAAGAAAGCAAGTACCATCTAGTAACTGTAGCCACAAGTTCATTTATCAGAAAATCATTAAACTGCAAACTATAACAGGTAAAATTTCTGTACTAATAATATACTTATGAAGGTGTCTACAGTATGAGGAAATCGCATCAAATACCTCTAGACACCAGATTACTCAAGTACCAAATTGTTTTGTTTTCTTTGGGATACAGGGACTCTCATGTACAATGCTCAGTAAATAAGAGCTAGAGCTTCTTATTGTTAAAGACTTATTAAGTACCAGAAAATAATATTTTTAAATAGCAATCTATAAAAGGGGAACAAGTCATTAGAACTCCCCTGATTGACTGATATTAATATATTTATTAATGTGTATCTGAACATAACACAGAGAGGGGGTTTTAGGTTGATATGGTTAATTAGAGAAAATGCCAACATCTTTTCTTTCTGGATTTAAAAAATAAAATTTAAAAAAGGAAAAATAACATATACTGTTCTCTGTGCTGCTTCTGACAGTAGTGAACCTTTCCAACTTTTTCAAAGCTGCAAACAGCTTAGATCTTCTTTCTCCAATGAAATAAGTGTGAAAAATCGGTTATATACTCAAAGCAGTAAAGTATGCTTGATTACTGCAAGTCTGATATACTGTAGTAGCAGAACTAAGATACTGAAACAAAAAACATGTATTTCATTCTCAAAGGAATCTTAGCCTAGCACTGCTGTCATATATTCACAGGCTGATTTTGTGCAAATAGTCCTTGCTTCCTCCAGTCTCTTTCCAGAAATCTACATAAAAATACTTTATAACCTAAATTACAGACTATCTTCCTGTGACTTTCCTAATTACTGATTATCTTCACTACTTGTATTCAGAAATACACAACGACCTGGTAAAAATATTTCCAAGAAATTTCCTTGTTTTCCATGTTTGCATTTGTACTTTACCTTCGCTTTGCATCAGTTTCCCCATATTTTAGAGCAAATTTTTCATGATTGCTCATAATTTCACAGGTATGAGCAACAGTTGGAGCCAAGAGCAAGTTTTTTTGAGAAAACTGAAAGTAAATTAAATAATCACACTAAAATGCCATAGGTACCTTAATGAAACACTGCCTAACTACAGTCTTTCAAAATAATAAATAAGTTAACTTACCTTATTGAAAAATTGATAGAACACCATAAACCTCCCAAAAAGGCACACGTTATTTACTTCTACACAGTGGCATAAGATGTACAGTAAAATAGAATGTAATGAGGGTTGTAGTTCCCAACTCTGAAATTTGAAATAAATCCTGAAATCCTAATGTGAAACACAACCCTTTGTTTAGTTAATACACAAATGTAATTACTTTTTTTTTAAAAGTTCCAACTTCTGTAAGCCAATAAACAAGATGCACACTAAACGCGTACATCACCTTAACTTTTCCCTCAGAACTGGAGAGTATAACTGGAGACTCTTTTGGAATCCCTAGCACAATTTTTCAAGAACACATTGGTGTTCCGATCTTCGAACAGTATTTCACAATTTGTACATTAAAAGCTTTTAGTCACTACCATTAAAAAATGAAGAGTGAAGTAAATTTAGTAATGTAGGCACATGATTTCTAACTCACAAAAGAATGTTTTCCATTAATTCACAGCTTAAGTACTTAGAAATATTTAAATATACTCAAAGATTTAATATTCAGTGTGGTATTCTACATGAATAGCTAACAAAATGCTATAATTTTCTTTAAAA
>NW_009630438.1:53131-61703 GCF_000690535.1 Cariama cristata
TTTCCCTACTATAAAAGACAAATATTTTAAACTGACACAAACAAGAACCAAGGCGGAAACTAGATTTTGGGTTACAAGATGCTGCTTGGTAATTTCACCAAAAATACAAACTTGCAGGAAATAACATTGACCTTACTTTTCAAAAAAAAAAAAAAAAAAAAAATAAAAAAAGTGCAAAAAAGTCTTCTAGTTGAAAGTATGCCTATGTATCTTCCAATTACAGAACCACATTTCTTCCGTACAACAGATGTTACTTCCAAAGTTTGTATTTCTTAGAGTTTTCTCTCATCTTTCACCAAATCTGTAATAGATATTCAGCAATACAGATCATTCACTGTACTATGACACACTCTTGTGGTATATTAAGGAATGAAGCCAATTGTAAACAGAGAAAGAGGTTCAAACTGAGAAAGCATCCATTGCAAGCAAGCTGTAAGATACAGCATTTCAGAATATTACATCAAAAAGCAAGTGGGAGAGAACTGTAGCATTCATTCTCACTAAACCTCTGTTGTATCTCACATACTATTTGACAGAGACTAAACAATGGTGATGATGGAGTTGCAAGTGAATTCTCATCTTTATTGGCTAGAGGACACATAAATACCACACTCTAAAACTGAATGTAACTTCACTGCAAATTATCTTCTCTTATGTTGAAAAAGGATATGTATTTCTGCATTAAAAATAGATAATAGAAAATCTAACATACCTACCAAAGCTGGCATATCAGACAAATACTGTGAATATAGTTTCAGACTAAATATTAAGACTTTCTAATTAGCTTGCATATAAAACTCTGTCCAGAATACTTCTTATTCCCTCAGCAATTCAGGCAAACAAAATTCATACCATTAAAGCTTTTTCAATTCCTGTTCTTCACAGTCTGCACTATAGTTTTGTGAGGCTGAGGATGATGTAGATTCTATTATAGAGATCCTGAATAATCAGTTCAGTATTCAGATTCAGTTATTTTACACATATTTTACAAAGAAAAATATAATTTATCACAAAACAACAACAATAATAGTATTTCTTTACTATCTGATCACATACCTTTGTATTAGCCTTAAATTTTTAAATGCAGAGAAAGATAAGAAGGGAAAAATAAGTCTGCTTTGCATCAGTTTTAGTCCTTTCCGTATTGATTACATTAACATCTCTAAATGCTGTAGAATAGGAATTTATCCCTCTCCTCTCATTACATTTACATATGCATAACAGTTGACTACCTAGTCACTAGGCCTTGCTGACTTTTAAGTAATTAGTCTAATCTCATATACATCAAAATTATTTATTAGTTCTACTTGTAAACAGTAACAAAGTATTCATTCTAACTGGCCTGAATATACAACTATTGGAAACATCATTATCAGTTAAATATGGTTCTTGCAGCAGAATTATACCTCCAGTAAATCTATCTGACCTTTTTCCCCCCCTAAAGATTCAATACAAGCATTTCCCTTTATAAACAGAAAAATCCAGCTAGTGATCAAAGAATAAACCTTATCTTCAGAGACTGGAGTCTCATAAGTACTAAGAGCTATATAGACAGTCCAGAACAAACACAGAGTGGTATGAATGAACAATTTCTGTTATTTTTAAGGAAATTAAGCACAATATAATTTCCATTTCACCCTAAAGGTAGGTATAAAGGTCTCTTCGAGACATGGTTTAGTGGATTTAGCGGGCATGGTGGCATTGGGTATACGGTTGGACTTGATGATCTTTGAGCTCTCTTCCAACCATAATGATTCTATGATTCTGTAAGTTCTACCAAAATGAATCACAGTATTTTCTTGACAAATCAGAGGCACAATAGCCCCTTGACACAAGAAACCCTTTGTCCTTAATTTCTCTTATTCTTTTCATACAGACTTATTTTTGCCACTGTTGTTTCTGGAAGGCTTTTATTTAGTCCCAAATATGCTTCATACTTTGAGTTTTGGTCCACACTCCCAGGTTCTCTCTTCAACAGTAATCTGAAGATCAGAACTGTCTGCTTCCAGTGCATATGTGTATTCTGTTCTCAAAGAAACCTATTCAAGTGGTTCAGATTCTTTCTATTTATTATAAAGCATCTATCTGCACAGCACAGCTTAACTCATCATTTGTCCTCACTTGCTCACTACCTCTTCCGTTATTTTGCTGAATAATACAGACTCACAGGTGCATTCTGAGAGTCAACTTGTAGCAGCAAATGGATTCTATCTACCCCTTTTTCAAGTTTGACCGAGTCCAATCCTCCATTTATTATTACTATTTCTCTTCTATAGAGCATTAAAAGAGCAATTTCATTCATATTACTAGATTACTACTGACACTAAACTGTCTTTCTTGGCTTTTTGCAGTTAGGATGATATAACTCGGTTTGGTTTTAGCTGTATCTATTCAGGTTTGTTTCTTTTCACAGCAGCATTACAGATCTGCTGAACTCTACATAGCAAGATTTCTCCTGCAATGTGCAACTGAGCCTTGAATCCCAGTTTCTCTTCACGCATTTCAGTTATATGTACCCTCCATTTTGTCAGCTTTGATAACAGCTTTCATTCAAACAATCTTGCTGAACATTTAGTTGCTTTTTCCATCTTCTCACTGTTTTGAAAAGATGACCCAGTACTTTGAGATCTTATACTGAAATGCTAGCAACAAAAAACAACATTCTGCTGCACCTGCATCAAGTACATTGCAGCCAAATTTTAAGTGCCACAAGGCATTACACTGCATGATCAATGAACTGCAAAGATAAGCAGTCACCCCAACAGGCTTCTTTCTAGCTTGTTACCCTTGACAGCTATACAGAAGCATTTACAAGTTGAGAAAGAGGCATTTCTATATCAAAGGACAAGTCAGATTGCACAGCAGGAAACATTCAGTCTTTACAACTGTTAAGCTGAGTAATAGAGCAGATAAGGTTTCTAAGTTTCATTACTCAGGTGCTGTTGGAGGTGAGTAAGGTTGTAGAAGAACTATCTTGTGAGTTAAAAAGAAAAGTAAAGCACCACTAACTTGTAAAAATATGAAAAGCGGGGAAGTAAAGCCATAAAACAGAAATACAAAGCTGTTAAAAAGCTACAGAATATTTTGTCTAGTCTCTTCATTCTCCTAATTTAAATGAAACTGAAAGCAACAAACTGATCCAGAAAAAAATGTATCTGAAAGCACAGCTACTGTTTCACTGCAAATATTTAACTATTGTACCACACAATAATAATAATAAAAATCATGTAAACACGTCCTGTCCTATTCCGAAAGTTTTCAGAATGCTGAACTAGATTATATCCCACGTAAAGGGATATTTTGTTAAAGCTCTGATTTAACTCCCCCCCCAAAAAAAAATCCTACCGTTTCAGACCAATTAAGTTCTCTCCATTCTTACACAACCTCCAGAACCTGACTGCTATTGGGGGGGGGGGGGGGGCGGCGAGGAACCCCATCTACAGGACATTTACAAAATACACATCCTTTATGGTAATGGTTGTTTCATAAAAGATATTGAAAAAGTCCTGTTAAAAAGTCTGTTAGGAAACTATCAAGCCAAGATATTTACAGACTAGAAGAATCTATTTACAGTGAAGAAACTGTACCAGAAATTTATCATGTAGAGATCATATAAAGGAAGATAGCAGCCTACAATGGAAGTTTGTTTCTCAAATGTTCACAAGAAGTAATAAACTTACTGGGTTTTATATAAGACCCCATTTTAATTAAGAAAAGAAGTTATGTATTAGATAAGGTCAGATCATATTTACACAGAGATAATAAAGAGGAATATGTAATCTTAGTGGGTAAGGAAAGAAGATGTCTATAACCACTTTTTGCATATGAATAAATTGAAATATTTTTCCAGTAGAACCAGCTCAAATGCTAACAGGCTCTGTCAAATATACTGCTATATTCTGCATGGCATACCAGTGTCTACCCAAGTACTGTCTAACAGCTGCCTAATTGGAAGTCACTGCTCCATTAACACATGATCTCCTTGTTTGATTTTTTGGTTTGTTTTTTTAAAAATTAATTGTCCTTGAAATGAATTTTCTCTGAATCAAATAATTCACTGAGAAAGTAAATGGTACATTTTCTAAAGGACGACAAGTAGTGCTCACAGAAATTTAAATGCTAACAATTTTCATCAACAGTGACTTTGAAGGTTTGCCAAATACAGTTTATTAAATATTTCTTTTCTTGCATTTAAATTATTTTTATCAGCTGTCAATGAAAAAAGGCTAAAATAAAAGCACTGTTGTAATGAAGATTATGTTACACTCAAATATAGTGTTACCTTTAGTCAGATATAAATGCTTGTAACATTAGACTAGAAATTCATCAAAAGCACTTAGTGCATAAACATGTAAAAAAACTAAAAAGGAGGTAAAACTCATGAAAATAGGTTTGAAGTAGGTGTACAGAGTTTTATATCTCATGTGAAAGTTTCTCCTATCTGTGATAGGACATTACAAAAAATAAATAAATTAAATTAATTTTCCTTAGACTGGGTCTGCTTTGCCTGTGACAGTAATTGGTAAGTGATCTCCCTGTCTTTAACTCAACACATGAGCTTCTGCATTTTATTCAAGAGTAGCTGGATGGGTATCTGGCAGTCAGCCAAGGTCAACCCACCACAGAAGTATATTCATTCACTGATTCTTGTATATCAATCTGTATATAACAAATATATTTGACACAAATAGCTAAATAAGGTAAGAGCAGAGATCATTCTATACGCTAAGAATCAAAACAACTAATACATTTACTACCAATGCAACAGCAAATATACCATCCCTTCCCTCCATGGAAAGATGACATACTGAAATTGCAAGATACTATTGACATTTCAGTGCTTTATAAAAGTGATTGCTGCTGTCCCTCGTAAATACCTATAACTTACTCCTACATTCTTCAGAAAGAAACTTTTTTTCCTTTTTCATTTTATATGCAATAATCTTATAGAATAATTTTGGTTTAAATGGTAATTAGGGTGATACTGCAAGGCAGCCAAACTTAAACACATAGCAGGCTTTACTTCTCCTTGTACACCGTTACATTAAAAGGTAACTCGAGTTACTCAGTGCTATATTATTAGCAGAAGTTACTAAGCTATACTGTTGGCAGTCTTACAGGTTTGTAATAATAAGATACTATAAGAAGCATAGTCTGGAGTAACTTCTGTGTAAAACCTCCTCCAGAGGAGGAAAGTATGAGGACATTGGGCTCCACCTAATCCTTCAGGCGGCTGACCACAAATTCTATTGCTTATGCTGAGTAGGCTGCGGTACGGCAAATACAGCACTAAACTAATTTATATTGCTGATTTAACCTACTTGCTAGAATTTACTCTCTTTTTTGGTTTAAAATGTTTGAGACTTTGTTGGTACCATAGCAATTTAGACCTTGATGGTTTTTCTTATGGAGAAAAAAGTGCCAAGAGAGACAGCACTCCCACAGAAGTGTTTTATTTCTAAATAATCAAGTCTGGCAGAAGCTCTGGTGTGATGGGATCAGACACTGCCATCTCCAATAAGATTAGGAAGAAAATCTGTCCCAATTGATTTGAAAAAAAAGAAAAAAAAAGAAAAAAAAGAGAGAGAGATCATGCAATCTTTCTCTCTCAAGTTTACTAGATCAGTTCCCTTTGATATCTAGAAAAGAAAGAAGAGCAGATTTCTAATTTTCCACGCCATCTCCCATTAACTGCAATTATCTACATATTGCTAAAAAAAATAAAGAATTTAGGAGTGGTTTCTTGTATGTTTGATCTGCAATTTCTAACCCTCATTTGGACCTTAGCACTTTAAACATAACAGTTCTGTAAAATAAAAAAAAAGAAATTTGTTGGATCAAGTCAAATCAATTCTTAAAAGGGTATTTATAAACACAGTATAATAATTATAAGCACGTATTTCAGAAATCTATTAGCTTTCATACATTTTGCATGCATAAAACAAATTGTCACTTCGTATTTGAATGCTCCCAAAGATTTCTTTTTGGTTAGAGGTTGCCTTCTTGTACATTCCATACAACCTCCTAAGTCTTGGAATCACCTTTGGCAAACCACTTCAAGCACCCAAAGGATGACTTTAAGTAACACATAACTGGTTGTCTCTTGAGTAGTCCTGAACACATATCCCATATTAAGCCTAACTACTACAGTCTCACTACATTAATTACACTTATTCACAGACTTCCAGCAACTTATTGCTACATCTTCTCCATACCAGTTTGAATATTTCCTTGAATTGTTCTCTTCTGGTACAACGTTTACATAGCAATCATTCCCTCCTCGTCTCCTACTCCACCATCTTAGGTGCTCTGCATGACTCAAGCCCATTCCCAGAACAGTTCTTTTTCATGTTGGTTACAGTAATATTGGAAACAGTCATTTGTTGCATCCAAAGCTTTAATATTCTCATAACATCCTGATGAGGAATAAATTCAACCCATATGTGGGTAGTTGAATCTCCCACCTTATTGCCATAAAATTTGCAGCTTCTCTAATCTCACTTAATATTTTTCCATCACTAACATAATCTGATCCAAGAGCTATTAATACAATATAATATTATATTATTAGAAGGAATTTCCATTCACAAGGTTTTGCACAGTAGGCTTCTTTTCCTCCCACAAGATTTTCATGCTGCTACACTTGATGTTATCCTTTTATGCAAAGTGCCACTTCCCTGCCTGTACATCTAATCATTCTGGCAAAGTTGGTAGCATATTAACATCATACACCATACATTCTCCTTCCATCAGGCTTCCAACACATCTATTATAAAGCAGTTGTCATTTGATAATGAGCATTTTTGTTTGTTCATCTTATCTCTTAGGCTTAAGATAATGTAAAAGCACATATAAGGGTTGCTCCAGCTCTGCTACTCAGTATTTCACATACCAGTTAACTAAGTCATATATTCAGTTTAATGTTTTGAAAGAATTATAGTAAGAGATTCCTTTGATACCATTGTTGCCAAAAAGGCTTTTCACAGATTATCTTCATTGATCTGCAACCATGAGTATAATCCTGACAAATCTTAAACACTTGATATTTCTTATTATTTCTTTCTCTTTCAAGTCTCTAACTACCCTTCATACCAATCCTTCTTTTGCTTTTAAAAAGAAAAGTTATCAGAAAAACAAAGATCATTCAGGCAAACAATTCACATTCATCACCCTATTTTCAGAGCTTCTCAACTACTTTTTTTCAGGAGAGAGCCATGGAGCGTACCTTACTTCCACACTGATGTCTTTAAGGCAGTGATTTCACTCCTTAGTTTTATTCTTTTAGCTGCTGACACAAAGCTAATGATTTCAGGGTTCCAGAATCATTTGTTTGCTTCTTGGGGCATCTGATAATAAGCTCTTGTGTTCTCTTGCAAATATTTTAAATGTACGTACACTTTCCAATTACAATCAAATCTTTTCTCAAGTATTCACACTGACCATATTCCATCCACACACCGACCTGTATTTCCAGATTCTGAACTAACATTCTCCTCCCACATTCCGTGTGTAGTAGTAAATCTACATGGTTTTATGACAAAGGAGTTGGTTTTCCATTATGCCTTTGCCTACTTCTTTCATATATATAATCTTAGATTTCTTTAAGATTACAAATCTATTCGGAGACAAGAATAAAAGAGTCAATAAATAAATTACACTTTGTCTTCTGTAAGTTGCTACAAGAATACCACCAGCAATTGATGCTTTGATACTTCTCATCATTCCAATTCAAATTTTTCATTTTTATAAAACACATCGCTTTCACAAAATGGTTCCATTTCTCGAAAGTGACAAAAACAGCTTTATAACAAGTAAAAGAATGAAGAGAAAATATGCTATACCACCCATGGGCCTTACACGGACTTATTATTATTAAACAATCAGCACAGTGAAAACATTTCCTCCAGTAAGTTACCAAGACTGTTGTCAGCAGGTCAAAGTAGTGATTATTTCCCTCTACCTCCCTTCTCTCTCAGGAAGAAGTACCTGGTGTACTTGTTCAGTTTGGGCTTCCCCACTTAAAGAAAAATATAGATATATTGGAATGAATACAGCGGAAAAACCATCAAGATGATTCGAGGGCTGAAACATAAGACGCAGACAGAAAGTCTGAGAGCTGTCAGTCTTGAGAAGAATGAAAGGCAAGGGAACTCTTACTGCTGTCTCAAACTACCTAACAGAAAGCCACAAATAAGAGGGACCAGATTCTTCTTGGAGGTGCACAACAAACAAGAGGCAATACACACAAGTTGCAACACAAGATATTCCAAGAAGATGTTATGAAAAAAAAATTTCACCACAATGGTGACAAAAACAGGAACATGTTATGCATCCATACATCTCCATCTTCAGGGATATCTTGAACTCCGCTGGACAAAGCCCCAAGCAACATGAACTACACTGGTCCTTTGACGAAGGTGATTGGACCAGATGATCTTCAGAGGTCCCTTCCAAACTAAATAATTCCATGATTCAAGGACATGTGTCTGACATGCCATCCAGACATCCAACAACAGTGATTTTCTTTCTCCATATAGTCTTTGCTCCATGTTACTACTCACTATTTTCCCTA
>NW_009630438.1:61734-79960 GCF_000690535.1 Cariama cristata
CTGAAGCTAGATCCTCTTTTACTTTTTTATTCTTGCAGTAATGTCTCTTTCACACCCCCATAAAATCTACAGGTATTTCAATTGCTTCAATACCCATCCAGAATCTAAATAATTTTTAACTTCTATACAAACATTTGCTAAAACTGGAAGTCTATTCTACACTGTTCTGTATTCCTTTTTCTAGTAGAAATTCCTCAATGGATTATTTACATAGATGTAAGACTTCCTCTTCTGGATCAACACCAAAATAGTTTTGGCACTTCAGCTGGCAAAAGGCACCAACTGAACATTTGAGTACTTCAATTTGATTTTACTTAATCAGAATAAAATTCACTTAAAGCATCATTGAACATTCTGGTCCCTGCTTCCACAACTAGATACCTCTTCTTACACAATGATTTCAATGAAGAGAGTGCATAAGCAGACCCTTCAACAGAGTGGAAACCAGCTGATTCTTTGCATGCTGTCATTTGGCTACAGAATAATTTTCAACTTCTCCTCTTTCTGGTTTTAGAGACAAAGAATTAGAAATAGCCAAGAACTGTTCCCACATTGAGTCTAATGAATAGCTTGCTGATTCTACTTTACAAAGCATGGTGTTAAATCTCTTCAAGACTGAGAAGTGAAGAAAACCAGATGTCTCCAATTGCTTTGGCAAGTTTTGTTATAATCAGCAAGTTACGTATAAGCTACAAAGAAGCAGGCCCTCTCTCCATGGTCGTAAGAACAAAAGCAGTTTGTTTGCTGTCCTTTGTACTAGAATTCATGCTGTTAATAAGAAGAGACACTGAGATGCCTGGTGCTGTCTACTTACACGTTTAAGCTTTCAGGCAAATTTCTGTAAACCACTCACTTGAACAAAGATGAAATTTAGTTCCATGTTGCCCTTTAGACACCTACTTGCTGTTCTAAATAAAGTCTCTAGTGCCTCCATTTCCTTTGAAAAATTAAGATGAAGGCACACTTATATCACCCATGTGAGATTAAAGAGATTTCAAAACTTAAAAAAAACAAACAAAAAAATGTACGCTCCATTTGTAAAAAAATAAATAAAGTTCTGCCTGCGGGCTACAGCCTTTTAATCACCTCCCCTACCCCCCCATTTAGTATAAGAGTGTACTTCACTGATTTTTCAACTGTAGATTCAATAACTCTTTCTATTACGTTTTGTCAAAACAATGTATTCAGTCCATTCAGTTGAACTTTGAAGGGATGTTAATCGTGTCAACTCTAATGTTCTCACTGTCTGTTGAGATTCACAATCCTCTTCTGAGTCATTAACATGTTTGGCCTGAACATCATCTTGTCTCCCAAATTTTACTGTTTAATTACACATAGGAAACAGTATTTCCTCCAGTGGCTTTTAAACCTTCCAACCTATTAATTCAGGGAACATTCCTGGGAATTCTCCTATGATTATAAAGGCACCACAATTATCTTTTAGACATTCTAATAGATTCAAGAAAAAATGTCTATGGTCTGTGAGGTTTCCTTGCCTTTTTATATTTATACAACATTCCTAATAATACTAAGTATCACAGTAATTAACTGTAATACGCATCTCAGTAGAAATACTGCTAGAGCATAAAAAGCTTGCTTTAACAAAAGTAGAATAAAGTTCTTGGTTATGGTAAAAAACAATATTGGATAATACACACCAAAGCATACAAAAAAATGGACAAATCTGAGAATCATATTTTTATTTAATATAGTGTATGGCAAAGTGAAATTAGTAGAACAAACTAAACATATAATAACGTCTTTTCAATTTGAAAAGGAATTAATCACTACACCTCTTTGGTTGCCCCAAAGTACTAAGTCTCTGATACCAATTGGGGGCCAAGGCAGGAGTTGGTGGGAAATGTGTCAACAAATAACAGTGGAAATATAGGCATTTTATATATGGGGCAGAACAATCTAAACTACTAGTGAGACAACTTACTTCCAGAAAGGGAGAAAAGGTCTAAAGCCAGGAATACCTTCAAATATTTTGCTCTTCCAAAAAACTTTAAAAGCTGAAGAAGCTAACCAAAATATCAAAGGAGACCTATGGTGCTACAGGTTTATCAGAAAGTAAAAAATTTCATTAAAAGACTCTCCTCCTTCATGGAACCAAAACACATCTGTCATCATACGCATTCTGAGGGTAAATATATCATCTTCTGGACTTGATATTGGGTCATAGTATTTTATTAAGGTATTCTGACAAAATTTTATAAATGTTTTCAACCATGACTGAATAAAAGTCTGTATTATCCAGAAGCATTTCTTGGTTTTTTTTCCATAAGGTTGTCCTTACAGGTCATACAATTCGTGTCATCCTTTAAGTAAAATAGTTCAATATTACTGCTTTAAGCTGTCTAGGATTTTCAAACTTCTTTCTTCGCACATTCCACTTAAAAAGCCAGAACATTAATGTTACATTCTGAATTTTTTCACATATATATTTAAGCCCCAAGAACTTTACAGATATCTCTAAAAGCTGAAAATTAAAGCAAGAAATTACTTACCCCTTTTTTGACAACAAAACGTAAGTTCCAGTTTGCAAAGTATGTCAGCATTCTCATACTTGTCCTCTTCTGCCTTAACCCAAAAACAGGATTCTGTCATTTCCTGAGGTCTGATCTACAAGCAAGAGTCAAAACAAAATTGTATTAAATTATTTTGATATTACATAGAGATTTTGCTCTGTAGAGTCTAAAGCTAATGGAATACTTAAGAGCTCTGCAGAACACATGAATTTTTGGTATACAACTCATCTTCAGAATTGTTAATATATCTCTGATTGAAGATAGTAATGCTTACAGTAAGTGCTTTTGGACAAACCAATCCTAACAATACAAAGCAATACAGGCAACATTCTCTGTTATCTGAGGTTTAAACGTAGCAAATTATCTTTGGTCGAGTTTTAAAACTTGGGTAAACTTTAAATAGACTCTGAACACAGCTGGTTTAACTAGATACTAAGTATCTTACTTTTTAGATTGTAGCTTTGATTGCTTCATAAAACTCTGAAAAAGGTTTTACTGACTTATTTTGATCTAAATAATTCTAGTTTCCAAAACTCAGTAGATTGATAGTCATGGTATACTTGATCCTGTCACAGTAGAGAATTAAAAAAAAAAAAAGGACTCTATATTTTTTCAACCATTAAATCTATATAAGTACGTTTACACTAAGGACAAATGGAGAGACCTGCAATGCTTCTTCCCACAGTCCAGGCTAGACAGATGTAAGATGCTTGTTTGGAAACTGTATAGCTATCAGTACAGTGCAGCAACTATTCCAATGTAAAGAGTTTGCTAAAAGACAAGGCATAGCAGGACCCAGGAAGCACGCTGGCATCAAAGCTGTATTATTCTAGACCAGAATTGACTTTTCCAGTCATCTCAAAGTCAACAGATATTTGTCCAGATGATTCATGAGTCAATGAAATGCAGTTTTCAGAAAGCAAAGAAAAGTAAAGGCAAAAAGTATTAATATCTTACACAATTTTATCTAATATATCAATTGCTCTGTCTTACTCCTGACAATCTATTTACCCTAAGCTCTATGTAAATTTTACATCAAGTGTTTGCCATTAATCAGTACTACCTTGGACCAGTTGAGTCTTTTCATGGTAACTTCAGGTCTGAATTCTTTTTTAGGCTTCATTCCAAATGGCAAAGTACATGAAGGTGGAGACCACTGTGCTCCAGGCAGGCCTGGTAGAGGCGGTGGTGGAGGAGCACCAGCAAAAGCCAGAGGAATTCCCAAGCCTTTTGAAAGTGGCAGAGGAGGAGGGGGAGGCGGTGGTGGTGGAATCGCTCCATTAGAAGGCAGCAGTGGAGGAGGAAGAGGTGGAAGTTGATGTGGTCCTGCAGCCTCCAGGGGAACGACAGGTGCATCTCCATGTGTTGATGGTAGAAAACCAGGTGGCAAGGAGCCATACTGATAAAAAAAATATTCTTATTCAGTTTCACATTCTTATCAACAAAATGCTATAACAATCATAGTTTATAGATTAAATCCAGCAAGTCAGTTGAAATTTAGCACCATTTTTCTTGTGTAGGACAATCAAATATGAATTATAACGAGGCCAATGTGCTTTTGATTTCATAATTGGAAGTCTCAACATTTGAAGTGGACATTCAGACCAGGGGATGCATGCCAAAAATGACAAACTGAAATGCTATATCCCACTTGTCATATTTCACTGATCATGATCTAAGAAGGGTCTGATAAAATTTCATCAAGATACCTATCTAGACTACCATAGTTTAGCTCAAATTAAAAATATTACATCCTAGTCTCTAGTTTTCTTACTTATCCTACAGATTACAGAGAAACATTCCAAAGACATAATAGCAGAATATGGACAGACTAATAATTTTGCTGGAAAATAGATGTTTTCCAATATAGGAGCAGTCTCATTCTACAGAATTGAAAGCACAAAGTAATGATGAAAAAAATTTCCTCCAAAAAACATAGCTGCCTTATACACTGACTTCTTATTCTGTATAGTAAGAACATCTATACTGTATCAAGATAGGCTTATTAGCACTTCAGTAAGTCTAAAAAATACATTTACTTCTGCTATTCGAATAACTTCCATCACAGGCCTTCAAATATTAATAAATAGGTACCTGACAAAAAGAACAACAGAACAAATAAGAAATATTTATCCACTGGTGATAGTATTAATCAACTTTTCAACTAATAATTACGAGTTGAAACAGTCCATTTTATTTTTTAAAAAATGGAGGGAAATACAATAAGTAAAGGCTTTAGTATTTTTAAAAGGAAATAGCTGAATATCAATAAACACATGCACAATGGTATTATTGTTTTGAATATTGCTCTGAATATATGCATTGTTTACACTGACAAGTAGACACTGAACAATTAGGTTCTAATAACAAAAGAAATACATGAATAAATATCAAATACAATGAAAGAGTAAAGGAACGAGACCAAGAGAAAAATACTAGTAAGAGGTGGAAGTAGCCATTCTAAGTACCAACTGATGCTAACCAATGCAGACACCAAAGATTCCTCTTAGGATGGATTTAAGAGTACTAAGTTGCAGCAATCAACTACTTGATACTTACAAAACATTCCAAGTATCCCATTAACAGTGGGATAATTCATGGTATGATCATTAGTGAGCATAATCATATGTTATACTCACTGTATGCACGTATAAAGTTATATTTAATACAGTAAATAAGAGAAAAGGTAAAACAGGAGAGAAAAATCTATTTCACTCATAAAAAGTATTTAAGCATGTTTTCAAGATACACACATAAAATTACTTTTTAATGAATGATATACAGCTCTCTAAAATTTTTTTAGAATGCAGCAATTTTTGTGCTTTTTTTAAAGCCTGTTTGACTTTGACAGTAACAGTTAATTCTGACCAGAAACCTGACTTAGAATTGTATTTTTAAACAGACCAAAGCACAGCTACATCAATTTTCCTCACTAAGACAATTAAACAAGCTCAAAAGTATAACAAAAATCCTATATGATCAAAATATATGGTTTTTATCATCTTCTTATATGCATATCTTCCTGACTCTGGCTGTCTTTAGCCATTTTTACATCATGCTTCTTATTCCACAAAATAAGACACAGGAAAAATCACTTGGTCACACAGCCTCCTTACACAGATTTTAGAGCTGAAGCAGTTAGAAGTTAATTCAAGTATTACTCTCAAAAATCTGCACTATTCCTTTCCATCATATTTTAAAATATCTATTTATGCTTGAAAATTGAAAAATTATCAGGAAATGTTCTTATCCAGCCACAGGTTCTTTCTGTCACTGCTAGATATCCATGGTAAGGCTTCAGCAAAGCAAACTGCGTACTGAATAATTTCCTGTGGAGGAATAAAGATCACAGTGACGAATGCCAATCTAAAAAGCATAAGACTTATTACCCTATGTGGTTAATTACTTTGGAAATATAGGACACTGAAAGCAAAACCCAAATGAAACATAAGAAATTAGTCTAATTAACAGAGCTCAGGCACAAAAAGGATCA
Source organism: Cariama cristata (assembly GCF_000690535.1). Taxonomy (NCBI): domain Eukaryota; kingdom Metazoa; phylum Chordata; class Aves; order Cariamiformes; family Cariamidae; genus Cariama; species Cariama cristata. Next base: position 67,759 of record NW_009630438.1, read on the forward strand.
TCTGGGAACTCAAACAGCTAATTAGTGTCACACTACAATTCTTTGTATAAAACAGAAATAAAGGAAACTAACAGTCAATAATAATTGATAACAAGGATTCTTTGGAAAAAAAAACAAAACACCTCAACTGTGCTATCAGAATCTCAGAATCCACAAAAGATGCAAAATTAAGTCCCTTTCAAAAACAATACTTCATACATTCATTGAAAGTGTATTATACCCGTGATTTAAAAGCTTGTAATTCTGCTTCAAGTTCATTGATTCTTTCTTCTTTTTTTTGCAGTAGGGCTTGGGTCTCCTGATGAACTACAAAATCTTTTTCAAACTAAGAAAAAAGAAAAAAAAAAAAAGAAAATTATTAATGCTAGTCAGTTCTGCATAGTTTTAGATTGCAACTTTTCCTTTCATGTCTGTTAAAACTCACATGTTAACAATATTAAGGACACATACAACGTATCTGCTATTCTAACTTTCATGTATCCACTGAGTGGAAGTACCATCTCTATTACCACTACTAGTCTTTACTATATGAAATAGCATAAAATACTTAACATATTTTAAGTTGGAATTAGAGTAGTTAAAAAGACTGATGTACAGTAATACAGAGTCTGTAGATACAAATGAGCCAATTCTTATTCTCCCACTGTTTATCTTGTTGAAGAAACTGATAACTGTTCAAATAAAGTATTCAGATTTGTACACGAAACCTTGAAATAAATAGTAGCGAGACTCTCCACTAAGGTTAACTACTTTACACTGTTTCTCTCTGCTTCCTAGTCCACAAGAAACATCCAAATTCTAACTTAAATATAGAACTAATAGTAATTTGAAGTTAAAAACTATGCCACATTCAGTTACACCATTCATGAAACTATTAAGTAAACCCCCTGTGTCCATTTTACGATCACATAACTTTAAAATTACTTACTTTTCTGGAAAGTTCAGAAGCCCTCTCTTCACATTCTTCTAATCTTGCTTTATCTACACAAATATCTTGAAAAAATAAACAAACACACTTGCACATATACAGGGAACACAAGATTCTTAATCACATGTACAACTTTAACTTGCTTTTTGGAACATATAAAGAAATATGATACTATAATCATTTCCAAACATAGTACTCACCTACTAAATGGCTGAAATTGATATCTAATCTTTTACGATACGTGAAATCCGGGTCTGTTCCACTTCGATGTAACACTATCTGGGACACACACTCTTCAATTAATTTGAAATACTGTGGACTAAAGACAGAAATCAGTTCTTTTACAGCATATTTATTTATTAATATATACTTAAAATCTTGTCTATGAACACAGTAAGGTCAAAAGATTTGGGCTGACTTATTTCCATAAAAGAGTAGATGCAAACCCCAAAAGTCTCAAAGGACAAATACATCTGGCAGTTTATCACACAAAAACAGTTGACACAAAGCCTGAAAAAACATTAGACCTAAAGATAAACAATTCTTATAATATAAACTCTGCATCTCTCTCCCTGTGGAAATACAGGAAGGAAGGACTGCCTCCTGCTTCCTCCCAATAAAGAGAAGGCTCTTCCTTCAGCTTGATCACTTCTGGTTTTGTGACTTTTCTAACTATGGATGCATTGCAGCCCTGCTTCAACAAAAAGAATGAAAAACACTTTGTTCTAAATTGCCAGGGGGTATGACAGCTGGGTCACTTGCCCAGAACATGCAAGCTGTGAATTCAAATCCTTTCAGGTGGAAGAGGTCTAGCACAGGTCTACCCATGTCAGGCAAGCATTCATAACCTTTAAGGGTACACCTGTGCTAGGCCTTACCTGAAATGCAAGGTTATGCAGAACACTAGGCAGAAAACAGATGGTTTTCCTTCCCTGTTCAATTCTTAACTGGTTCCTCTAGTGTTTCCTCAAAAACAACACAGGTAGATTTTAGAAAGAAAAGCATTTAGCAGCTTCAAACATCTAAGATTTTATTAACTATTTCCCTGTAAATTATCTGACAAATTTTCCAACAGACACTAACATGTTCACACTGACCTATACTGTATATTGAAAATACTCAATTCCCAACTTACTCTAAATTAAGTATATGTTCAGATTTCTGTATAAAGTGCACTTCTGTGCATACTGGGTTTTGTCCTTTGACTCAAATACAGAAAGTTACAATGCTGCTACCATGATTTATAAGCAATTAAGAGACCTGTCCTAATCACTTATACTTGCAAGTCAATAAGGTTCAGATCTCAACAAAAACAGTTTTCTATATACATATATAAAATTATATCCTAAGCAGAAAAGACAAAAACATATAAATGGCATTCTTACTCAAAGCTGATACTTTTGAGCATGAGTTCACAAAGGAATACTTTCAAATTGCAATCCACACGGAAAAAGATTAAACTGTATTTATCATTAAATTTATGGAAGAAATATTCTATTAATGACTAAATGACAACAAAATCCATAATTAACATTTAACATAGCATTAAACATACCGTATAAAATAATCATTTCTTATCAGCAAAAGATGTTGGAGAATAGAAAGGAAATATCCTTCAGCGCTAGTGTCCTTAACTGTATTCCACACCATGTTGTAAACGTCATTTACTTCAGTAAAAGCGTTAAGGAGAGTAATAGCAAGGAAAATAATATTTCATTCAAATGTTGACTGATAACTTTTTGAACAGAAATTATACCAGAAAAATGTCCATTATACACTTTATTTTGTTCATGTTTCTCTTGCTGATATCAAAAGGATATTCTAGTTCAGATCTAATATCTTCTAAACGATGAGAGAATTCAATCATGTCTTCTTCCTTATGTTCATTGAACACTTTCAGCTGAATATCTAGTGCTTCATTCTTTATACATTTCAATTGCTGCAAAGAAGAAACAGTAGAACGGCTTGCAAAATTAGCATTTCCATATGTAAATAAACTTTATCTTTTTAATAACTTCCATAAGTTTATGTTATTTTTAAGCTTAAAATTACAAGAACACATGAATTAAATATTCAAAAGGTAAACATGGCTTCGGCCTGGCTTAACAGTCTGCACAACAGTCTGTCACATGTTCTAAACTGAAGTCCTAAAATGCTGAGGAATCAGCATAAAGTTCAGAGAGCACACTGCATCTTTTCATTCTTATTTTGATTGATTTTCATATTTAACTGCTCATGTCCACATTTAAAAAAAATGCATGGAAGAATAATTTATTAGAACTTGTTCTGCCATTCCTTCTCTCAAGCTCAAATAGTTAAATAATTTAAATAGTAATGCAAAGAAAGACACTTACTGGCAATATCTCCTTCAATCCGCTGCGCATAAATTCATTTCTGATGTGAAGCCTAAAATCCAAGTCATCAGGAGACGTAACGAGAGCATTGATGAGCTGCATGCAAGCTACCTGTAACAGAGGAAATATTAAATTATTTTATTTCTTAGATTTCAATATCTATCACAGTCAAAGAGACATAACAAATGACTAATTAGACATTATGTCTAATTATCAATTTACTATAATCTTATCATTAAGATACTTTAATTTCTTATCAGCCACATGAGCTATAAATACCAAACACTAGTTCACAAATTTCCATAAAAACGAAATATTTTCTCACTCCATTGAATTTTTTCATTTTATACAAATAGCAAGTTCCTTTAGTAAATGAACCTTAGCAGATACTAAATAACTTGACAAGGATAATTCTTAACACATAAAAATCAATGTAAATATACATTTATATATAAATATATATGTAAAAGTTAGTGACATAATAGAAATGGTAAAGGCTACAGCCTGTGTGAACAATGAAAAACATATTAGAAGACAAAATGCTGATTAAACTAAACTGAGCATGAAGAACAGAACGGGCTTTTTTCCCCTTCTGTTTAAAAATCTTCCCTCTTTAAACATACTAAGTGTCACAGGATACTTCATAAGAACGAGTACTTCAACTCTAAAGCAAGCATCAGGTCAACTAGTGAGTAGTCTGAGGAATCAAGAGATTCATCTTTAAAACCCATAGCCAAGAGCAGCAGTAATTCACTGTCCAGACTCACAAGCCTTTAGAACAATGACAACTTATTATTCATCATAAATAAGGATGACAACAGCTATTATTTCAGTTTTTTAACCCTCTTTATTGTTTGCACATCTTGCTTCAATGCACAGGAAATACGTTATTCATGTATATCCAACATTTTAAGGAGTTTTTAAAAGTACACCTCAATTAAGATTGTCTTCTGGCACAATATACTGTGTAAACAATTAAAGCAATCTGGTTCAAATACTTTCTCTGTTGCAAAGCCTTTTATCATCTAAAAAATGATGATGTATTATGTCATGATCAGGCAAAATTCCAAGTACCAAATTTACATATGGTCACCAGAAGAACTGGATGGACAAGCTACTTTGGTATAGACTGTAAGAAACAATAGCACTTATTAGGTTTCCAAGAGGAACATATTAAGATTAAAGCATAACACAGACTACAACCACGACCCTACATTTATCCTACTGCAAGGAATGTAAGTATGAAAGTAGTTTTGTATCTTATTTTAGCTGAACTGTTATGGGGGTGCATGGCAGTCAGCATAATTTAGGCCTACTTGTCAGCAATGTTAGCATACATAGATGAACTTTAGTTATCAGTATAGGAGAAGGGAATAGCTTAGTTATAAGAACAGAGATGTAACAAGTGTAAACAACCTGTTAATCAACATGACAGCTGTGAACCTGTCAAGGAAATCAAGTCAAGCAGACTGTGAGCTCCAGTAGGTTGTTAGGGTCTAAGTGTTAGAATGATCCAATTAAGCATCAGGCATTCTCCACCCAGTCTCATAAATGATAGTATTTGGATTCACTTAGAGATAGAACGCCAAGGGCCCCACAACTCTGTGCCAGGAGTTGGAACCATCTCTCTTATTTCCAGAGGAGTCTGAAAGGACAAGCATGCTCAAGGGAGGATGCCATGCCATGGTATGGTTGGAACCACGGTACTAATCCATCCAACACCTCTCCTGGAGAAAAGCTGCCATGACAATATCTATTCTTATATTACTCTGTCATACAACATACCTTGCATCAGCAATAGCTTTCAAACAGTAATAGGAGGAGGAGGGAATGAGCTTTGCTCATTCTTCTTACTTGTATGAAGAGCTGAAATTAAGTTCTATTCCCTCAGAACTCCTATGAAACTCAGTGCATGAAAATACCTAATTTGCATAATAATTAAAAGAACTATTGCTTCTACTTTATTGATGTCAATAGGACAAAAGCACACTAAACTTAATTATTTAAATCAACTGCATAAAAATGTTAAGATAGACTTCTGTAACTTACTCCAGTCTTCGACAACAATTATTCAAGTTACAACACCTCAACAAAATAAAACAACACAAACTGGAGAGAAATCAAAACTTCAGCTGATCGAACATGAAGCTGTATTAAAGCAGACAAAAAAAAAAAGTTTAAAAAAAGTTTGAGGAACAACTTGCAAAAAGCATCAATAATTAACACATCTTTGTCCTTGAAAATAGCAAAAGAAGGAAGACAATCAGAAAATCTGTAGGGTCAGTAAAAGATCACGATGAGAAGGAATACTCAAAGAAAACAAAGGCCACAGCAACACTTCATTAAATGTTCTATTGGTGTGCAAAAGGAGTTCCCAAAGTAGAAGAGAGACACAAACAGGTTCAGGGGTTGGCAGAAGAACTTCAAGAACAAAGCCAACAATGAGAATTCACAAAAGAGTATTCACTCTTCAAACATTCAAAGTTTTGAAGAAAACTGAGGACAAAATAAGTTTAGGACCTGCTATTGTGTTCAAGTTCTTACTGAAAAGCACATTGACACCCAAGGAAAGGAAGATGGCAGAAATCATACTGATATTCAGGAGGAAATCTTCTGGAAGATCTGGAAAACTACAGATTGGTAAGCTTGACAGTGCAAATATATTGAAAGTATAATAACGAGCAAAATTAATGAGTAATGTGAAAAAAACCGCAACATGAGTAAATGGACAGTATGAATAAATGCAACATGGCTTTGTAAAACAAAGTCCTGTTTCATAAATCCATGAAAGTTGTTTGAAAGGCTCAACGAGTAGACAAGAATGCTCTGATTGGCCTAAGTCTGGACTTTAAAAAAAAAAGTTTGCAAAATCTCAAAATCAATTACAAAAATTTAGAAAACAGTATGTTAAGTAGCCAAATTCCAAAATACTACAAAATAGTATTAAATTTAATGTTTAAAAGTTTCCTTTTTTAAAAAAGCTTTTAGGACTCAAAAATTATTTGGCTGTATTAAGCTCTGTTGAAGTAATGTTTCCTTGCTACCTCCCCCCCCTCCCCCCCCCCAGTAAGTCCATCTTTATATTTTATGCTAGCAAACTGTGTAATATAAAAAATTTAAAAAATTAATAAAATAAAATATAAACCACTTATAAGGCTAGAAACTCCAAGGCAATGAAAGCCTGTTCCTGTTCTTTCTTCATATTCTTTATAGCAAGATCAATTAGACCATCATCTAATGAATAACAAACAAATAACAAAAAACCTACACATATTAAAAAGGAATATACCTATACTGTGTTTTCTTTCAGAAAGGTATTGGCACTACATTATTAGCAGTCAATTTTAAAAGAACTCAGTTAAATAGGAATATAGGTAACAGGATCACAACTTTGACCATTCTGTCTTAAATAAAATGTTCCCTTGAGAAAGATCTTTCAGATTTGGGGCTTCTTTAAAGTTATTAATTAGAAGCAATCTTTAATTATTCTTCTATGAACAACCCAATTGGAAGGCTGCTAAATTGAAAACAATTTGGGGCTTTAACTGTCACTGTGGATTCTTAATCTTTGTAGTCCCTGTCAGAACAATTCTTAGGACACTTCTCCTCCCCGAAATCTGTTATTTCCCTAATTTTATCAATTTGATTCTGTATGTATGTCTACAGTATTTTAGAAACCTAAAGGAATCATTTATTTTCTTCAAATAAATCCAAACAAAATCTTTGTATTACTCCTGAAGCCTTTTTCTGTGTATGTACTGTTTCTAAGTTATTCTAGTGTTTGTTTGTTTATTACTGCCAAAGTATCACTCTATGCTAAGTTACAAAAAGTGATGCTAACCCAAAAAAAGGAAACTACAAATACCAAAATATAAATAAAAATAAAATCCTTAGAGACTTACCTACATCCAAATTCCACACAACAATAACAAAAATTTTTAAACCATCTATGGTGTCCAGATCACTTTTCAAAAGTGGACTGAATAAAACCTTCCAGTAATTCTCTTAACAGCACCCAACAGAAGAAATTAGGACTCTCCTGTTGTACCACCAAGTAACTCAAATGCTTGACGGGCTGGCTTACTTGCAGACTAAATCCTATTCCATGTCTTACATTGCTAAAAAGAAAAATCTGCCACTGACTTAGAAAGCTCATTTGTTCCTAGTCTACGAAGTTTTAAATAAGTCTGACATTTTACCTCTGTCTGTGTCTATTTGTTCAGGAAGAAAGTCTCAACCACAAAAATTCCTCAGGGAGAAAAAAAAAAGTTTGTCATGTTTTTTTTAAGTTAGAAAAATAGGGTATGTGACTTTTGTTTAGAAATACCAGACGATAACTTTGTCATCTTAAAGTAGTGCTAAATCTGTTTCACAGCATGCGTAAAAAATTCATTGAAATACAGATTTGTATTTAGAATTATTAAATTAACAGAAAACACTACGGACTTCACATCTAACAATAGTCAAATAATTAAGTTTGTTTTCTGCTTCTAGTCTATGGCTACTACTCAAAGGTTTAGTGAAGATACGTAAATAAGCTTCCTAGGAAGGCAGAAGTCATTGTGAGCAAAACATTCTGGCCAAATGATCTGTATCTATAAACCAATTTATCAAGAGTTGTAGATTCTCTAGGTGGAGGTATTTTGTCAGTCTCCCCTTGAGAACATGCCTGAAGAAATGAAATTATTTTAGGCTCTAATAGCTAAAGGCATATGGTAGTACATAGCTCTCTGGTGTACCTTCTAAAATCTTGTTGTGGTGCTGAGGACTGCAATTTCTCAGCACTCTTTCGTGAGAGGCACTTCTAACCCAGACAGTAATTACTTCTTGAGAGTATCCTGCTGTTTACAACAGGCATGCAGTGAAATCGTGTAGAGGCACTTTCCTTTTTTAAGGGAAAGGCCAAGAGCAAATCTTTCACTTCATTGGGCAGTTTAGTTAGTTGCTTCCTTCCCTTCCTCATACCTAAAGAACTGCAGCTAAGTGTAGTCCACCATGCTAGTTTTCAGAGGGCTTTTGAGTCTGCAAGTTATATTCCATCTGAATGCTTTTAATGCCCTGCTGCCACACAGTAGAGAAATCTGCAATATTTGACTTTGTGTGTTTGTCTAAGAGATGGGTATATTCTGATGGAAACACACACATTATTTTTGGTAGGGAAGACCTTTGCATGGGTGATGATACACTTCACCTGAAAAGTCAAAATTTTGAATGCTTTCCTCCATGAGAAACTAGACCAATGAGATCAGATATATTCTGCTAAGTGAGAAGGTACAGCTTCAAATTCTAATCCCGTGTGATTCTAACCAGTGATGTCTATCAAGTTACAGGATGCATTTTCTGAAGATTCCAGAGTCTGTACTTTAAACTTGCATTTTTTTTCCAGTTGAAGACCACACACAGAATATACCTGGTCCTCTTCTGGTAGAAAATGTCAGGTAGATCTCAGTAGCTCAGAGCAGTTTTTTTCTTGCATAGACAAGACAATCAGTACTAACTATGTGGTATCACCTTATGTCATATCTTGCCCATTTGACTAAGGGGAACTGCAGTAAGATTTTCTACTTCACTTTTCTCACTCTTACTGCAAGTATGCATTTGTAGAAAAGGCTCTAAAGATGATGCATGTTTACAGAGTCACAGAATCATTAGGGTTGGAAGGGACCTGTGGAGATCATCTAGTCCAACACCCCTGCCAAAGCAGGTTCACCTACAGCAAGTTGCACAGGAACGTGTCCAGGCAGGTTTTGAATATCTCCAGAGGAGCAGACTCCATGTCTCCAGGCAGCCTGTCCCAGGGCTCTGTCATCCTCAAAGTATTGAAGTCCTTCCTCATTTTAAGATGAAATTTCCCGAGTTTCAGTTTGTGCCCATTGCCCCTTAACCTGTCACTGGGCACCACTGAAAAAAGTCTGGCACCATCCTCTTGACATCTACTTTTAAGGTATTTATAAGCATTGATCCGATCTCCTCTCAGTCGTCTTCTCTCCAGGCTGAACAAACCCAGTTCCCTCAGCCTTTCCTATAAGGGAGATGCTCCAGTCCCCTCATCATCTTTGTTGCCCTCCACTGGACTCCCTCCAGTAGTTTTTTGAGGTTTTTTTTCAACCGAGGAGCCCAGTTTAGTTAAATTCTGCTTGCCAGTATTAAAATGACTGCAGCTTTCGCTTTGGTACAGACACTATATTGATGTTCTTCAATTATTTACCCTTGCTAATGACAAAAAAATTCTTATTAACGACTTTGAGATGTACCACCCACATGCATGTACACTTACATGGATCTTAAATACTTGTTAACAGTCTCTACATTTAGATAAGGTAAGCCTTGCTCTGAGTCATCCTATTACATATGCAGTTATGGAAAGGATCTCATTAGCACAGAACAACCAAGAATCATCAAGTGATTCCGCTAAGCAAAATATCACAGGCTGTACCGTCTCACATTCTCATATTATTAGATGAAAAAGAATGATGAAATAGTATTCCTTGACAACTAAAAATACTGAGAGGCTAATGCTACTGATGAATAGATAAGACCTTTTACTTTGTCACAAAAAAGCTTCTCCTAGTACAGGCATGAAAACACCTGCAGGTTTCCACAGGGATGACCAGTGCTCATTTTTCAAGAACTTAATTAGAAAAGGAAGAATTGCACTTTTGCTTCAATGTTGTACCTCTTCCCAGTTCTATCAGGAAAATTAGAAGGAGCTGGCATCTGCAACTAGAACTGTACAGAAGAACAGCATTGTTCCGTTAGTTAAACTGCCTGCTCAAGGAACAGTGATGAAAGATGATGATTAGAGAGTAGAAGTATTCTTTTGGTTCTACAAGAAGAATGAAAAGATCTGGGCAACACACAATTTGTTGTTGTTGTTTTCATCTTTCTCTTAAATACATCAAAATGAGTTGTCTCAGAAGAGCTGTATTTCCTGCCTCCGTGACTTGAATAATAAAAATATTATAGACTTCTTCAGTTGTTGCCATAAGTATAGAAGGTACCAGTTTGCCTCATATGCATTTTCCTGACCACAGGCTTAAGATGTTAAACTACATTTACTTTAACAAAACCAGAAACTCAATATTACTCCTGGCTGTAGTTATATTCTCAAACCAAGATCACCAATCTTGTCTTCGACCAAAAACAATAAAGTATACTTTCCATAATTTTGGATTTTATGAAAGATAAAAGGGAGAATATCCTGTGCTTTCAACAAATGTAAAAAGTAGATACATAGAGTTTTCAATAAAAAAATACAAAAATCATCATACTGAGGCCTTTTATATTCAGCCTCCAAGTAACAGAAACGTTCGTCAATTCAAAACAAAAGGTCAGTTGTTAGTGTCAAACTGAACTGCACAAAGCAAGCCTACATATATCAAGCAGTTAATCAAGGCAAATATGCCAAGTAACTGACAACTGTAAACTTTTGTCTCATTAAAACACTGTCAAATTAACCACCAGGTCAATGTCCTTGTTATAAAAGTTTACAACTGATTCACCTGAGGAATCTTGATTTTTCTGGTCTTAAAAACAGAAATCTAGCAAGTATTTGTTGAGTCTAAAAAGGCAAAAAAAGCCTTTTAGCAGAAAGAACATGTTCAAATGGAAGTTTAACTCAAAAAAGAATAGAAGAGAACTTTCATTAAAAGTTTCCATGTGTACATAAGATACAGCAAACGAAACAGCAAAATGTTACCTGTTTTCAGGAACTTTAAGGTAATGCTCTCAGTAAAGTCAAATTAATATATGTGGCTTAAGTACTGAAATCATAAAACTGAGAATTTACTCTAAATGTTAACAATGCTCGTATCTTCTATATAGGAGGATAACAAAATACCAAATGGAGGTATAGCACAATCATGAGAAGGCATAACTAGTAGAAGAGTACTTGTTTAATATCTGAAGAGTAGCCCTAGAAAAATGAACATTGTTACTGCACAGTTAACACCTTGGCTGAAGTTTTCTGCACTGGTTTGGTTATCTGATCAGTCATGTCTCACTAATGGAGTTCAGCATCGCTGCAAACAGTGAGTATGAAAGTGCATTTGTTGATAAGTGGTTAATTGTTGATTTAAGTGGTTAGGGAAAATCAGCTATGATCTTTTTTTCCCCCTGCATATCAACTGTCTCAACTGCCATTAATATTGGTACCTACCTATTTCTTAAAGGGGCTGCTTACCAACAACTGTTTGTAAGGGATTATAACTTCTGAAGCCTGTTCCCAAATGTTGATCCAAAAGAGCTACTACGTGTTCACTTCCAGGTTAATCTGCAAGGTATATTTATAGATTTAGAGAGGCCCTTACAAATTTAATTTTTAAAAAGGGGGAAAGAGACAAAATGTCTATTTGAGTATCCATCATAGGAAAAGGGAGAAGTACATAGTACTAATTTCATTTACCTGCTTCAAATATAGTAAGGGTCTGCTTTTAAGGCAGTTTTCATGTGCTTTTTGAACTGTATAGAAAAGGGAGTTATAGATAGCTTTTTTTTTCCTTATTAAATCTACACACATGCAAATATATGCAACTCCTGAAAATTCAGGATCACATTTGGAAGCCTAACACTCAAAAGAAAATGCTGTTAATTTCAGGACTCTAAATACCTATAAGCTAGTAAAGAATAGTCAGAGAAGTACTGCTCTTCATACCATTAAAATTTAGGCATCTGATATAAGTGGTGTGGTGGACCTGCAAGTTCTCAAACCCTTATATGCTCTATAGAGAATACAGGCTCGTAAATTCTCTTAAGTTAGATGCAATATCCTGAAACCAGAAAATATAATTTCCATGATCTAAAGAATTTCTCCCTATTGAATAAAAGTATTTTTAAAAGTTTATTGATACCCATATTCATGTCAAAGAAAGAAGAGGGGAACATTGCCAGCTAGGATGAGGAAAAGGTAGAGGTACTTAAT
>NW_009630439.1:0-7070 GCF_000690535.1 Cariama cristata
AAAAAATCTGTCTTTAAGAAAGGAGAAAAGATAAAATGATGGAATATGTTTGTAGAGTCTCGTAGAAAAATGTATCTAGAACTAAATGATTTTTCTTAGTGAGTAATACTGATTTCATGGTGGAAAGGGAGGGAAGTGCAAAATGTCATTTTAAAGAAAAACTGTTCATTTGAGAATTACAGATTGAACCGAGTAGTGGATGGGTTGCTAACACTAAAATGAAAAATATTCCCTTGACCAAAATTTCAGCTACCACACTTCAGGGTCCAGGCACTAGCTGGATATAGAAACCAGTACAGGTTTTGAACAAGGAATTGAAGAGCATCATAGGCTACAACAGTCACTGTCTTCATTGCATATTTCATACAGAAGAGGCAAAATAAAGATGATTTCTATCCCAGAGTTCAGATAAGTGCCACCAGGAAATTTCTGGAAAGAAACATACATCAGTGTATGTATCCTTTACGTCCCTTCATATTTTGGCTAAAACTGAAAAACCTGTTTTATTTCTTCCAAAAGAAATTAGAGAAAAACATAAAAGCTATGCTGAAGCAGAAGACCTATTTGTCCTATACATTGAACCTTAGTAAAGAACAACCAGCCGCGAGGCCGTACAATCATAGCCCTTCAGTAACAATGCCGGGTAATTATTACTGACTTACAGCAGTAGACAGGTCTTTGTAGAGCACGGAAGACTGTAACGAGGTTTTGGAGACTAATCACTGGGACAGTTATGGGCTTAGCGCACAAACTGTGTAAAAGCTGGACCAAGAGTCAAGTATGAAGGGTCCATCTGAGGTTTAGTTATAGCACAATTCACCAACATAGTCGAACATGAGAGAAAAAGAAAGTGTCTCTGATTACATATATTCAAAATAGAAGGAAATCTGCTGTCTTCCATAACTTTTCTTGCAAAAACAAGCCCAAATGGCTAAACATACCCAACCTATACAAGGACTACCCTAAAGATGACCTGAAGATTTTTATTTTTTTATTTGAAGCACACAGTATTCTCAAATTGTTTTCTTTCATTGCAATGGCACAACTCACTCCAAAGCCAAAGAAGTTTTTGTATCCCTTTTCTTTCTCTCATTTTCACTTTTCAAATCTTTGGTATCTCAGTGGAAATAGTACAAGGCCATCCAGAAACTAATTATACCACAATTAAAATCCAGTTTTATTACCTATTTCTTACCATATGTTCAAGCAATTACAATCAGTATTAAAATCTTGTAATTATAGTTTGCAGAAAATTAACGGTATAACAGACTTTTCATGCCTTATATTTTAGTAATGCTAGTTATTAATTATTTGCACTTCTGCAACGCCTAAAGGCCATTTCAGTAGGAAAATACATGTAGTAAAAAGACAGATCATGAGGGATATCTTTAAAAGAGTGGGTTGTATTTTTCTTAAATTGGTCTAATCTAAGATCAGAGGCACCAAGCTGTATGATTACCATATGACATTAGTAAAGGGTAAACTTAAATTCCTATATTTCCATGTTTTGCCATATTTGGTTTGGATTAATTCTTAATTCTCTGACTTCAATATAGGAGAGGTTAAAAGGACTTAGACCATTCAGGTTACTTTCTTAAACTGCTACCTTCCTTTCTTTTTCTAAACTGTTGGCATCTTTTTCTCAGATTAAAGATGTCCCTCCTCTGCATGCATTTCTTTGTATTTTTTAATTTTGCTTCTTTAAATCTATGTTTATTTTTTGTGGTATAGTTATAAATATAAAAGAGTCTCCCAGTATGCATCACTTAATCTGAATTAGATTCTCAAGAAACTAAGCATATCCGTAGAGATAGTGCTGCACTGTGCCATATCGACAAAACAAGAGCTTAGCTCCAACAAAGTTCTAAAAAATGTGTCTGCTATTTTTATTTTTCCATAAATAAATGGAATTAGTCTTCATGGATTCCATAGGAAAATCAAGAATTCACTCATCTTTTTGTACTCAAATTAGAGTGTGTTTTTTTTTTTTTTCAACAAAAGCTTTAAGAAAGAAAGCGTAAGTGAGCATCATGAAGTAAGTGCTTGCTTCTATTTGATCAGACTTTATGCAGAAAAATCCTTACAACATTTGGATTTAGGTTTCAGTAGCTTTGTTTCATATAGAGGTTTTAACTGGCAAGTTGTCACATTGTGGATGACATGCTTTTAACAGCAACACAGCCAGCATCCTTATAAAATTAAGTCCCTCAGAATTTCTAGTTTTTAGCATAGACAAAAATTGCTCCGGACAATGGAAACCCATTCTTTCTATTATTGTTATTAACAGTAATTCTAACATCTAACATTTAAAATATCTGCATTTTTCTTCCCATAAGTGGGTTTTTGTGGGAGTTTTTTTTTTTAAAATGACAAATGACAAGGAAAATATTCTTTAAAAATTGTGCAGATATACCAACTTTTTTTTGAACTATTTAGTAAAGTTATCTTAACACAAATGCATATGAAGGTAGTAAGAAAAATACCGTATTTTGGTACCCTCATATATTGGTACCTCTTAAGACACATTATTACCAAAACCTGTTCTTAATGATGTATAAATTTTAGCAATGACCTGATTCTGTAATCCTACTGAACTCTGAACTGACAGCACCTCTCAGAAACAATGTGCCTTTTCAGGTTTCATAAGAGAACTCCTGAAGACAGGGTAGAAACTGCAGATCTTCAACTAACATTTAAATTCCATCCAACTCAAATGTTCCCAAAACCTCCTGTGACTTAAAAAAAATAATCTATGATCTATTTCCTATGCATGCAGACACTTAAAAGTCACCAAAAGTGTCAGTACTATCATTTAGTTCATTGCTTCTGAGATGTAGAATACATAAGCCTGGTCTTATGGTTACCTCGTAAGTAACTCATCCAGTTTTATTCTGAAATTAATAATAATCATTCACTGCTCCATGCATTTAAGTTCAAAATCTTCACATGCATGAGATTATTTTAAAAATATTTCTCTATTAGGTATAATTTCATTTTTCCTTTGGAGTAAACTTTAGAAGCTGATATGAGCATTCAGTGCCCCAAAACGGAACTCAAGAGACCCCTCTAAATAAAGCAACGTGCAGCACTAAAATAAATAGCAAACAGGAACAACATCCCAGTTGGGAAGATAACAGCAGTAGGGATATATTACAAAGTGTCACAGCATCACTACACGGTTTTACTCTGAGACGACCACACATCAGTACGGTCAGGATCACTGCCCCTCTTGCACTGAAACAGAATTTACTGTAGCATTCACTTCTCAGAGAATTTCTCAAGAATTTCTGTTTCTAGGTTTTGACAGATGATATCTAGTTCCCAAAGTCAAAGATAGCTCTGAAAGTTAGAATCTAGTATAAACCTAGGACTGCATCTCTTAGTGCTGGAGATGAAATAGAAATAGTGAGCTGCCCAAAACCCCAGTCAAATTCCACTGCTGTGGAGCTTGTCGCCTTTCAAGAATAAAAACTGTGATCTGGACTACTGACATTTTGAGCTTTTCTGTCTTCTCGCCTAAGTAGAACTCATGCTTTGGGTGCTTGGTCCTCTCCCTCTCCAGTAAACTTCTCTGCCACATGAAGCCAGGCTGGGAGGGAGCCAAAGTTCAAGCCCGAGTTGCAAGAAACCAGAATTGGAGTGGAAGACATAGAAAATAGCTGCACAATGCAGGCATTGCTGTTAAAGAGCACGCTGGCTTCAGTTACAGGACTTGGTCCCATTGCACATAGGGTTTTGACCATGCAAACAAAATGCAATGGCCTCTCAGACTATCTAGCATGCTCTAATACATACATATAAATTTTATATATCATACCTTTAACTACTAGGTATTGCCAAAATCAAAGTGAACTTAGAAATAAAACCAAAATTGATCCTTCGTGATTCCATGAATGCAGACATATTACACAGTAGGTATTATCATGTTGGTCAAGACATCACATTAGGGCTGCATGCAGATGACTAGGCTGCTGATGAGACTCTAACAGACAGGCTGTGAGAAATTGCTGGACATGGCATAAGAAAATTCTCTGATATGACAGCTCACAAGGTGAGAAGTTGACAAAAGTTACAGACAGGAACAGGAGGGGTTACTGGCCTTTGTAAATGGTTATGGGGTTCTCACATGAGAAAAACTGCAGGCAATCAAAGAGGGGAGGCACGGGAGAGCATTGGGAGGTTGTCCTGCATGGCCAACAGTACCTAGGTCACCATTTCAGTGATGCCATAAGGCCAAGATTATCTAGGTAAATGTGTCAGAAATATCAAATTTGGGGATGGATTTAGTGAAACCAGCACCGATAGGGAAAAAGTAATTACGGATTGGTTATCTGGGAGAAGAACTGGGGCAGAAACAGGGAAATATAAAGGTGATAAAAAGGAGAGTGAAGAAATAGGAAGAAACATAGTAAGGTGTGCAAATGTCCCTGTAATCAGGGCTGTCTCGGGATACAAGCAGCAGCCTTAGTGAAAACAGCACCAATAGGGGAAAAGTAATTATGGATTGGTTATCTGGGAGAACTGGGGCAGAAACAGGGAAATATAAAGGTGATAAAAAGGAGAGTGAAGAAATAGGAAGAAACATAGTAAGGTGTGCAAATGTCCCTGTAATCAGGGCTGTCTCAGGATACAAGCAGCAGCCCTGTGCTCCATCCCTGCAGACTAAATGAGGACAATAAACCAAGCCTGTTGTTATGACAATATCACAGAGGCTGAACCCATTTGTGCAGTCAGAAGAACCATGAGCATCACAAGAGGGGATGCTTTCCCCTGCAAGCACATAGGAGCACCTTAGGGAGGCTGCCCCAGCATCCTGTTGTCACTTTTTTTGATGACAGGTACAGTCCTCACAGCATCAACATCTTCCCAGTCATTTCCCAACACACTGCTGTATCCTATCCATGTTTTATGTTAAATAACTGTTAAAAGTTACATTTTAGGAAGAAAAGGGCGGTTACTGTAGTTAGTTTACAAATTGCTCCTCTGTTGTTTAAAAAAAAAGTTAATTAGATTTTTTCCATAGTAGGTTGATTTAACATTCAGAGTATTTTTCTTGCTTTAGTTTATGACAGGATCACACTTCATAGTATTGTCATTCAATGCACAACAGATTAATTTATGATCATTTATTGGGTTATACAGTATTGGGAATACAACATGAATTATATGCTAGTTAATCAAGTATCTGCTCTATTAAAACAAGATTTAAACTAGGTTTTCCTATTTTTTTTGAAAACACACTCTTTTTAAGACTACATACTTTAATTCACTTTCCATTTACTGAATTTACTGTGTAACCATGGCTACTTCTATCTTAAATAACTTATTCCTGTATTTAATGGACAATACCTATGATCTGGATCCTACAGTTTGCATATGTTTTTCCTGATTAAGCATCCATAGATATGAATAATCTTCTGACTCATTTTGTCAAAGATACAAGGAATTACTTTGTTTTCTACTGGAGACTCTCAAGATGATCCTTTCATTCTGGAGTTAACCTATCTGAATTACAAACCCATTAAATTAAATGAATTGTCAAAGCTAAATCTGACAATTTTGTACAAAAAGCTATTCATCAGGAGATTTGTAACGTAACCGTTAAGCGAACAATGAGAACTTAAAGTAGCAATATTAAGGTCTGTAAAAGCAGTGCCAATTAGCTCCGTAATTCTTCTAATGTCACACTGTTGCAGCTCCTAATAGTGCCTTTCATTTACCATGTTAGGTAGGACATGGGCTTAACCCGAAAGCTTTATGGCAAACATCATGAGCTTTGAAATAGTTCAGAGTATAATTTTTCCAGTTTGTATTTTTGAAGATTAGCTAATCCTTCTATAAATTGCATGTTCAAATATAGCATCTTATGTGGACAGAAGTCTCCCACAGCTGAATTATCCTTCAATATCCAGCCACGATATAGACAATTCCCACATAGCTCTGTAGCAATTTTAGCAACACTCATGTCCTCTCCTCCTTAACTGCCTCCCCCCAGAATGGTTTCAGTTAGTCCAAAGATGTCTCTTCAGTTAGTTTGAAACCTGGAAGCTACAAGCAGATGGAAGAGGGAACTCATACCTAATACTGTTGCTCTTGACTTCTTTGCATTTCAGACATTAGAAATATCTTATCTGGTTATTCCTGATTTTGTTGCCAGCCTCATCTGAAGACTGTTCCTCAGTCCTCTAGGTGTTAGTCTGAAGTCCTCAGTCCTCCAGCTGTACAGCCTGCTGGCAGTCAGCACCAGTATCTTGATGGTTTGATCACTGCAACATTCCAAAGGTCATGGGCAAGGCGACATTTTCTCATCACACAGACATACATGGTATGTGGGAATTGCCGCTCTAAACATCTGTATTCACAACCTCAGTACTGTTTTCATACCTTTTTGTCCTTCAGGAGACTCAAACCAATAGATACCAATATGTGAAATCTCATTCCTATTGAAAACTCACTCCTATTACACCATGGAGGTCTTAAAAAAAAATTAAGAGGAACTAAAACACATGAGAAAATTATCTTGAGTCCTGAGCATGGTCTGCATATACCTATGCACACTCCTATGACACCATGGAGGTCTTAAAAAAAAATTATTTAAGAGGAACTAAAACACATGAGAAAATTATCTTGAGTCCTGAGCATGGTCTGCATATACCTATGCATGGAAATGATGCTCATGATACAAATTACTAAGGAACTGCTCCTTTTGGGCTGTAGCAGCAAGATAGCCTCCAATTTCTCAGAGGAAAGTCAGCACAAGCATCAATAGCCCTGTCTTCATGCACTTCAAGGATGATATGCTGTGTGACTGAGCACACAGTGAGGAAGGACAGGAAAAATATTTCTTAATATTTAATCAGGCCACCTTTTTCTCCCTGATAGTTCACTAATCTCTGCATCTCTTCAAAACTGTCAGAACAGGATTTGTCTTCTCAACTATTTATTTGTTTAAACATAGACAAATGTATAAACCATGATTTTCTACACTACCACTCCATCACCTCCAATTTGTCTGGAATATTCATAGATTTTGCTAGATCAGCAGGAAGGTGTCCTACACGCACAGAAGA
>NW_009630439.1:7101-16967 GCF_000690535.1 Cariama cristata
ATAATCACTGAAGATATGCAAAATAAAGTCATCCAACTAAACTTCATCCTCTACATGGTAGTAAGTTGCCCTAGTAAGCTCAAGTCAAACAAGACAAAAATAAAATGCATCAGTCCACTAAAGCAATGTAAAATTTTGTTTCATGAAGTAACATTCTGAGCATGTCATTGATAGAATGAAAAAAAAATTGAAAACTGAGAAAGAGAAAATAATTTCATGTAAGAGTAAAAAGACAAGACAAAGTACATCTTACTTGTTTCATACAGAACTCATGAAAACACCCAAGACAAATTCCACAAGACTTTTGTTCTGTTGGGTTCACAACAGAGTTCAACATAAGCTAATAGAATGACTTTGTAAAAAATCTTAACAGAATAAGTTTTTAACAATCAGCAATAAAAGCAAGACTTCTTCCAGTCATATTGCAAGAAAACTATGTACCTGTATTATTTACAATTGCTATAATTTTTTTGCCATTAAAATACCATTTGATTTCTTCTAATTCTTGGTTTGTTTAGCGAACAAAAAAGTGAAAGAAGTTATTTTTTATTTCAATAAATCACTTTAGAAATTGCTGACTTTCTGCATAATTTGATATAGAATATTTATAGCTTCAAATGAATTAATCACACAGGCAAATTACAGACATCATTAGTCAATTATGCATACCACCACGGGGCGTGCAAATGCAAGACTCCAATCATACAAGATGTCTTCAAGTGTTACTGAGGAGAGCATTAAAAACCATGGGTTAAAGTCATACTTGTCACAAATATATGAAGTTCCTTTAAGTTTACAGGATTCTCCTCCAGTGGAATGAAATAAAAGTTTACCCACTTACCTCTAAGTTTTTTAATCATTTTGTTTCTTACAGATCTGATCTGTTTGTAGAACATAAACACAATTAGCTCCTCAACTACGGATTGTTTGGGGGGTTTGGGCAACAGAAGCCTTAGCTGTACACTTGATTAAATAATTACTCCTTCATCTGCTGAACACTTCAGTGCAATAGCAGTCCTTTGGAGAAAAGTGGGTTTTGTCTCAGAAAACAGATTCTTTAAGATACCCATTAGAGCTAAGAACTCATGTTTAAATGAGTGTAATTAAAATCTTTATCTAAAGGAAATAATTAAAAGGAGTTTTGTTACTACAACATTAAATTTGAAAGTTATGTAGGGAAGTAAAGACACTTTTCATTTCTGCAGCATAGTTACACAAACTATAAGGGTTCTATTTCACTCTACAGAATCAGTCAATTGGGGTCAGTAATGCATTTTATCAACACCTTAAGGCAAGGAGGGGATTTTGGGGCACATTGATAAGGTCCAAAGACCTGCAGTGCAGAGATTTCTCGTCCAATTTGGCTCAGGCTGGTATGGCTACGCTGGACAGTAAGAGTATGGCATAGCAATACTGTATCAGGGCCCAAAACCAAGGCCACTTGGTTCCAAGCACAGCCTCACATCGACACAGATATACTGATTCTTAAGCTAATTTTGTCACAGCCGAATTATTTATTTCTGCATCCTGTTCCATATGCACTGGTCTGGGCAGGACACCCCTTTGGAGGTGTCCTGCCATAGCATCTCTTATCAGAGGGCAACACCTGTACTTCATGCACCACCTACACGAGGACAATCTGACAGACACACTTTCCTAAGAGTATGTGAATGGCAATGGTGTAGAGCACTTCATGAAGCACATTATAGACAAGAATAGACCACCCCACAAGCAAAGAAATACAATCAACCTCTGCAGAAAACTAACCAAACAAAACCTGCATTTGGCTATACAGCAGCACTACAAAAAGAGATGACGGAAGAGACTAAAGTATGATTAGAAACTAAATGAGACTACACAGTTTAGACTAAATTAATTTCTCAATATCTTTTTTTCATATTTGGCCTTGATGCCATCATCTTCATCCTCACAAAACACAGTGAAGTCTTTCATGTCTTTAAGCAGTCAGAGCATCAGCTCCATGGGAAAAGATGCTGCACCCAGATACAGTAAACTCACATGACTAAGCTGAGCTAGTCAGGTTGGTACCAGTTCAGAAAGTCTAAACTAATTAAATGAAACACTCATTCTTCATATTTTTTCATTCAGATGTTCACATCAATACTTTCATAATAAAAGCCATTATGCATCTATTAATCCACATACTGGTGTGGTCTTAACTTGTCTGGAGAAATACAGCTCTGTGATATAACCTCCCATCAGTTATTCTTCAAATCCCTCCCTGTCCTCATGGAAATCATCCATAATTATCCAATAAGGTCAAGGTCAAAACACCACAAGGCCACTCTGTCCTATCTCATCCTCTAGACTCCACTTGTTACTCCCATCTCATCCTCTAGACTCTACTTTTTACTCCCCTCCCTGCTTAAAATCTTAAATGAAGTTGTACGCCGTTATCCTCAACAAATACAGCCACAGGCAAAGGGCTGTTTTCCAAATGGGACTTCTCCATGTGGGAGCGCATAGTGGGGCAGCTGGATTCACGTTCCTTACTTCTCCCCCACCACTTTAGGAAGTATGACTGCAAATCATCACCCCCTCATCAGTACCGTCTTTTGACTTCAGAGCTTCACACTCAACTTTTGTTCTTAAATTAGTCTTCCCACATTATTTTCAAAGACTATATATCTACTCCTATTTCTTATTTAAGGAGTTGTTTCAGGACCATGCTTCATGAGCTTTAACAAATACTAATTTTCAACAAAGATTTATGTTGGGTATGATGAGTTTAAACTTTTTTTTTTCTTCCTGGTTCACTCCAGCATCTCTCCTCAAAGGGCAGACTTACAGGCTGCCAAAATAAGCAATTAAAGCTATATTTCAATGCAATTAACAGCAAGAAAGAATCATACTGCAAAGAGTTTGTAACTAGTCAACGGCTAGCCACTACACCCTGCATTCCCTCAGTCTGAGGGTGAACTTTTTTCACAAACTTCAGGTGAGCACCAGAGTTTGGCAGTATCCAAAATGTCACAGCTGGCACCACACAATCTCACTGAAAAGATAATCTTTGCTACTAGGAGCTCAAGATCTGAATACATTCATTTCTTTGGAAACAAATAGAAAAAAGTCCTGTTGGTAGCAGCTTATTGAGTCCACCCAAAACATTCCAGATGACTGCTAAACAAGAAATTTGGCTTGTTCAGAGTCAGATAGGGAATATTTACACACACGCATTATTTTTTGCATGAAGAGGTACATAAATATCCTTTCTTAATCTGTAGTAAGGTAAACCTGACTCTGAAGGGTTGCTCAGAGTGGGATCGAATCCCTGCCATTCCACACACCACTTCCATTAGCAAGTTATTCTGAGGAGAGGAAATCTCCATGAGAATTTTCATATGCCTGGCATCACAAAAAAGGGAGAAATCGAGAGCTTGAACAGTCTCCACAGCACCTCCTGAATCTCGTAACTGGAAAAGCAAGCTGTATTTTCCATTTACATTTATGTAATTACCTTTTAACCTTTTATGTTGCTCCTACTACTCGAAATTGGTTGAGTTTTAAAACAGTGACATGGGTTGTTGTTGTTACATTGAAACCAAAGCACAGAAACCACCCATGAGACTAGTTCAGTTCTGCATTTAATCAAATTCTCATCTAATAGATTTTTACCATCTTGCCATTTCCTTTTCCTCCTCCCTTCAGATAAGTTTACTTTTTTCCTGTTATTTATATTATCAGATATTTTTCCAACCATATCACTACACTTAAAAAGATAAAATAGGGAAGTTAGAAGCTATCTGACCAGTTTAGTTTTTGTATGAGATATAATCATAAAAATTGTTTACACTGTGTGCCTTTGCTCTAGCACCTAGAAAAGCAACTAAGCATTATAAGCGAGTTAGCATTTCCTTCGGTTACTCCTCCCTGTGCAGAGTCTTTTAGGCAGTGACCAGACAGAACTTCATGTTGTACATAAACTTGCCACCAAAACATAGCACAGTGACACCGCTAAATTTGAAAGCGATACTACAAAGGCAAAATTTCAAAGCTTTTCCTCTCATTTCATGCATGAGTCAATAAATTACATAACATTAACAATTAGTCTAACTATATTGCAAAGGAAGAGGTTAAATACCACCACAACAATAAGTGTTAAAAATGGACTTGTTAAGGTTCACAGGAACAAGAAATTAAAGATTGATAGCAGTGCTAGTTCTGAGATCCTACACACATCCACCAGCTTAAAACAGGCTATGTCGAAATGAAATTAGCATAAGAACTGTGATAATTATTTTATGAGGTGTTTTCAACATCCTATATTCAAAATGAGGTAAACCTACTAAAAAGACAAGGAGAAAGAAGGGAGGATGTCTTAGTTTTGCATGATGTACTACTCAGGCTTTGAGGAAAACACCACAAACATACTTGTTTCATATAGGCATTCTGAGATATCACATGTTTTAGGCACACTTGAAAGCATACAGCTAATAGCTTTTTGTGACATTCAGAGTGGTGGAATTCACTATGAAGCCAAAAGTCACTTTATTACAAAAAGTGAACATGGACAGATTAACAAGGAAGCTCAACCAGCTCATACTCAAACTACATCTCAGTGATTAAATAGATATCACCTTGCCAGTAGAAGGAAATAAAGGGAATAAGCCCCTTGGTTGGGAAAAAAGGAAAAAGAAATTATTATAGATCATAAATTCACTTGGGAATGGTCCCACCACGCACCAGATGGCCTTCATTTTTGCCATTGCAAAGGACAATAAAAAGTCTAATTTAAAAATCTAGAAATGCACATATTTACAGGTAAGGTGCCTTAACATTTCTACTGAAGTTTGTCATATTAAAAAAAATAATTAAGCAATGCCAGTCTTTCATGTTAAATTCAAGTGAATCTGACCACAAATGCCAATCTGTTCGATATCTAGCGTCCTATAGTGAAAGCTGAAGGGCTTGGGAATTTTAAGTTCAGCTTTAGCAATGAAGACATTGGGGGAAAAAAAAAATATCTCACTTAAACATCAGGCTTAATTTTGAGATCAGTGTTTAATTTAGATATCGACCAGGAGATGGCAGCAGTACCCACTGAATTTATTTACACGACTACAAAATTACAGCACATTAAATTCAAAACAAATATGGAACATATGCAAATTATAAATATGAAATCATAAATCGTGCAGATGCTCTTAAAATATAATTCTTCATCAGGGACTGTATTATATGCGTATTTCTATTTTACTTGCATCATGATCATTTGCTTCTGGGTCACCTTCAGAAATGAATTAAAAATTGATATATTTTCATAAGCCATGGCATATTCTTTGCAAGTCAGAAACCATGATTTATTCCCTTATTTATAGATTCAGCAATAATGCACTGCAGAACGCAGAGTGATCTGTGGGTAGTGGCGGATAAAACTTTTAAAGTGTGATTTATGTCCATAAGGAAATGTCCACAAGTCAAGGACACAGATAGGATACGAGTCCCAGGTATGAGGGTGTTACTAGTCCAAAGGAACCGGAACAGGGATGGAGGACGAGGCACTTCACTACTGCAAATAAGAGGGAAAGATCTGGAGAAAGAGGGAGGAGACCAAAAAAGAGAACAAAGAAGGACCTCTGTAAGCTGTCCAAAAGACAAAAGCTCACGTAAATCCCAAAAAGCTGTTTCAAATCATGACCAGTGTGCAAACAAGAAATAAAATTAAGAAAGAGGAGTGGCACAACGGATTTTAAGGTGAAGTTCATTAACAAATGCTGCTGTAGGGGACAATGGTATAGGAATTAAGAGGATGCTTAAGGCTTTTCTGCATGTCACTGATGTGACAGTTTCATCTGCTTTCACAGATGTTATACCAGTGCAATCCTGTCAGCTACTGTATATTCAGTAATGCAAGGGTTCTCCTACAGTAACAACATTCATGTTAATCATAAATTTGAATCAGTTCCAACTGACATTTTATAGTATAAGTGAAATAAATATTATCCTTATTTAACAGTCAAAGAAACTTCACTCCAGAGTGCCCCAAAGTTACTTGATGTCTCAGAGCAGAACCAAAATGGGTCCCTAAATAGCTCCTACATCTTTTCACCAAAATACATTGATATCTAGCAGAAAAGGGGTTAAACTGCTGTTGTAACAAAATTACTTTTCCAATATCCACTCAGAGCAGCTAGACAGGTCCCTGGACTTGAAGGTACCCACCAACACAATGTGCAGCCCCAACAGAGGCCGATACAGAATAAAGAACAAAGACAACCTTTTTTTCCAGAGGAAGATTAAATAAACATTAAATTTACCTACTTCACAATAGGCAAAGCATGCCTTGCAGAGTTAGTCATCACTGCTGTAAGCGACACAAGGCAAACTCATCAGTACTGCTAAGACTAAACCATGGGCTCGCCTAGAGCAGAGACGTCTTCACAATAGGCAAAGCATGCCTTGCAGGGTTAGTCATCACTGCTGTAAGTGACACAAGGTAAACTCATCAGTACTGCTAAGATTAAACCATGGGCTCGCCTAGAGCAGAGACGATAATAACCCCATTGGCAGAGGAGCTCACAAAGTACTGGAGAGCTGGGCTCAAAGCTCCAGTTCTTCAACAACCAAATGAAGAACAAGAGATAGAGCTGACACCAGGCCCTTGCATAAGTCAAGCTGTATCCTGATCAGGCATTTTTCCCTGTCCTCAAGCAGTTGGCTACTACAGACAGCTGTCAAATTTACCCATCTATAAGGCAGAATATTGCCTACCGCAAGAGATCAAGGCCAAAAGCACAAAAGCATAAATACAAGGAACCACACTGGTGCTGGAAATTTCAGCTCCTCAGGTCAGCACAGGTAGTGACTAGCAGTATCTTAAGCCACTGATGAATAATAATACCAAAAAGCATGTCATGAGTGCAGGGCTCTTTCTGTTCCGTCCAGCTTGGAGGGGCTGCCTGTCCCAGGCATGCAGAACAGGAGTATGTGCATAGAGACCCCACGCTCAGAAGTGAAGGGACATGCAAAATTCATCTACACTCTACATCTTCATTCATCTACATCTAATTATTCTGCAAAGATTACCCAGCAGACTCAAATACAATTTTATTTTCCACTGATGTAGAAAGATTAGCAGCACAGTCCAGTTGGACCAGAAGTACAACTGCAGCTTATTCACAGTAGGAATATGAACCAAACACTTGGCAGCATTTAATGCATCTGTTCACTTGTGCTGGAAAGCGTGTTTGGAGGAGCAACAGTATCATAACTGACCAAAGGCCTTTTCCCTCTCCTAACCCTAGACACATAATGCTGGCTTCCCTCTAATGCTGGCTGTTAGAAGGCTGAGAGTTCCCTGGAACAAAAGGTAAAGCAAAAAAATAATCTTTCAACGATGGTGCAGATATTCAAAACCCAAAGGCAGCACCCAGTTCACAGAACAAGGACAGTTTCCCAGTGATTTCTCATGGATAAGACTGCTTTTGTGTACCTTAGCATCTGGACTCCGCTCGTTCTGTGTATGATTGCTCAAAATGTGCTTTTGATATCAGCCTCTCACCAACCCAGATTTCTTTTCACAAATATTCACACCCAGTCTTTTCGCAGTTAGAGTAACTTGTGATAATTACCATGCAGTTCCAATACACCCACAACTTAGAGGTTCTAGAAAGAAAAATTAAGAACGAACTTTGTTAACATGTTGGATTCTGGAGAACACCAGACTGGACGGTTTCTGCATGTTACTTGCAGAAACAAAAAAAGTAAGTTACCAGAAAATCCAGTGTGTAATGTTTCAGCTCCTTCCTTTCTGGATCAAGAATATTTTTGGCTCCTTAATTTAGGAAACTACTAACAACGTGAATGTAATTGAGAACATGGAAATCAACCTTTAACAACTAAGTGATCTCATATTCTTCAAATTGTAGTTAGCAAGAGTTAGATGTATCTGACAGTTGTTGAGAGGTTTAGCCATACTTGCAGATGGCACCCGATAAATAATTATGTCTTCAGGATGACAAATCAGCGGTCATCTGCATGTGATAAGAGTGCTAAACCTCCAAATACTGCAGAACAAAAACTAATTCCACATCTTGCTGTCAAGATTTTTTTTTTATCTGTTTATTTATTTTTAAACACAAGGGTGCCTAATCTGTCACATCTCATGAGGCTGAAAGCTTGTCACATCACTTCTTTACTAGCTAAATGAAGCAAACAAATGAAGAGCACATTATAACATAGGCTAGAAAATCGTCAATATTCTGACAAGAATGAGTTTAGGACCTCTTTCTGTGGCCTCAAAAGGAGCTGCTTCATTATTCTGGCAGAAAGAGGCCAGAAGAGGAGACAACTGGCTGACATGCAGTCCAGATAACAGGAGGGTCATGCTATTTTGGCAGGTGGAAGCATTCTGAAGAGGAGGCAGAATTTACAAACACCACTTCACATGAAAGCATCTGCCAAGTCCATTGGTAAAGCAATGTACATCTCTGCCTGTCAGACCCATCTCAGTTCACCTGGTCCCCTCTCCTTGCAACACAAATTCATGCAACTAAGAAATCCTACAGCACTTTTAGAAGACAAAAATATCACATGCTTTATTTCAAGACTAATCAGCTGCAGTGTATTTGGGACAAAACATAAAACCTGCTCAGAACTCTGGGTAGTGGAAGGAGAAGCAACCTCACAGATAGCTACAGCTGTACAACAGGTATCCATCCAACTGCAAGGGAAGTTCAAGGTCCCAATTACATATAGCAAGTCAAAAAGCCATTTTTCAACACCTGCTTTTTCACATGAGCTAGTGGTGGGTTAGTTTTCTCCCAGAATACCAAAGTTTGTTTTCTCACTATGAACAAAGTTGATTTTTTTCCTTTTCACTCAGCTCCCTGCCCCCACATATCTTTGCATAACACTAATTTAGAATTATCTTGTGTAATACTGAAGAAACAAGAATTCTGAGAATTTTTGCACTGTCAGTTTCTGGCTAGAAATAGAACTTTTAAAGTAAAGCTAATCTTCTATAATGTATTTCACAATGTTCTCATCAGATGATTATAATTACACAATTTCTGACACCTGCTGTTATTTGACTTCTTAGATTTAGGTCAATATTTTTCATAACTCTTTACTGAAATAATCAAACAAAAAATTATCTTCTACTAAAGTAATTTGAGCTTAACATCGCACTACTTAAAAAAGTGACTACTCTGACAGACCTAAAAGACAACTTTAGTAAATATCACAAAGTGTCAGAAAGGCTAAAAACCACATCAGTTTGCTACCTTTCTTGGTGGCCAGTTGTCATATCAATGCAGTTCAACTAAGGCTAAAGTCGAAGTTCTACACTTGTGGCAACCAACAGAAAAAATATCAGTTTCTTTAAATCAAACACCTTTTTGATTTTTTCACTTACATCTCTGTTCACATGCCTATTATGTATTTGATAGCAGAACTTCAGGAGACCACCCTCCCATTCACATTAAGTTATCTGTAGGAGGATCTTCCCACCAACATAGGAACAGAAGTTTGGCAACTGACTGCCTCTAATTTTAAGTCTATAAAAGAATTGTTAAACATCTTCAATTTAACTTTATTACAGAAAATGATTCTTTCCCCTCAAAGAGATAGTATTTTCTATCCTCGAAGAGATGCTTCCTCTACTTGTTCTCCTGAGGGATTAAAATAACATATATTAACATTCTGAATCTTGATCACTTGAAGTTCAACAAGGCCAAGTGCAAGGTCCTGCACCTGGGTCGGGGCAATCCAAAGCACAAACACAGGTTGGGAAGAAAACGGATCGAGAGCAGCCCTAGAAGGACTTGGGGGTGTTGGTTGATGAGAAGCTCAACACAACCCAGCAATGTGCACTGGCAGCCCAGAAAGCCAACCATATCACAGGC
>NW_009630439.1:17296-17661 GCF_000690535.1 Cariama cristata
TTTAGATTAGATATCAGGAAGAAATTCTTCACGGTGAGGGTGGTGAGGCACTGGCACAGGTTGCCCAGAGAAGCTGTGGATGCCCCATCCCTGGGAGTATTGAAGGTCAGGTTGGATGGGGCGTTGAGCAACCTGGTCTGGTGGAAGGTGTCCCTGCTCATGGTAGGAGAATTGGAAATAGGTGACCTTTAAAGTCCTTTCCAACCAAATCGTTCTATGATAGTAATAACTGTCTACTACATTCCCAATAAGCATTAGCAATTTGGGGCTGAGGTACAGGAAGTATTGGGATTTTTTTTTAGTTTGTTTGTATTTTTCAAACATAATACTAAACTCTTGTGGTGGGTTGACCCTGGCTGGACACC
>NW_009630440.1:0-24684 GCF_000690535.1 Cariama cristata
CCGCTCCGGTAGGTCCCAGGGCCGGGCGCTTCGGGGTGGGACGAGGGGACCTTCGAAACGCTTTCCCCTGGCTTCAGCGCGGTGGGTTTTCCCTCAGATAACCGAGCTTTAACCTCACCACCTGCCCCTCAGGTCCCCCCAAACGCTTCCCGGTGGCGGTGGTGGATGAGATCCTGAAGGATGTGCTGGGGAGTTACCTGAGGGAGCAGCCCTACGAGCCGGCCCGGTGCAGGGATATGGCGAAGGACATCGCTGAGGTACTGCTGCGCTCGGGGCACAGGGCGGCCATTTTGTCCTCACACCTCGACAAGGTGTCAGGGAGGTGGCCATCGGGGCAAGGAGATCCCCAAATGTACATATAAAGTGTAAAACAAATGTTGGAGGAGGCAGTCAAGGTGCACCAGGGGTTGCTCTGAGACAGGTGCAGGCTTAAATGAGGAGGTTGGTTTGAGCAGCAGTGGCTTTGGCCAAGCACGTGGTTCAGTAAAAGCTCCGTGCTGTGGTTGCCCTGTCCAGAGATACCATTAATAAGTTGAAGTATGTATGAGAGCTTACTGAAATAGGCCAGTTATGGTAGTGGCTGAATTCTGCACAGTCACGCATGTGCAAGCTTCTGCTCGGTTAAATCCAGTCTTGCTGCTGAGAAGAGACTGTCCTGACCCTTTAGTCTTTCAGCTCATTTGGCCCAGAGGAGCTCACTGGCATTAAAAAAGTGATGCTGTCTGCTCTTCCTTCCCCCTGTAATCAGCAGGTAACTATGAACACATATGGAGGGGAATATGGTATTCACATACCGTAACTCCTAACTCTTTGTGTTTTGGTAGCCCAGCAGGAAGGTGTGCCTGGTTTTAGCAGATGGAACTGTTGGTTCTCTTGTGAAACGCCCACAGCAGCCGCAGGCATGCCACCTGTCTGCAGGGCTGGGGTCATTTGCAGTAGATGTATCAAATGCTGCAATTCAGATTGTCATTAGGATTGTGCAAGGGCCCTACAGTGCAGAGCGATCACTTGTCTTTCACAGAAGACCAAAATGCTGAGCATCCCCTGTAAAGCGAGCTCACCACTTGTGTCTAAACATGTTTTTCTCTTGCAGGTCATTAAAGCTCGGGTAAAAGACCTTATGATACCGAGGTACAAGATTGTTGTGGTGACACATATTGGGCAGCTGAATGAGCAGAGCATGCAAATCGGAAGCAGGTGCCTGTGGGATCCTGCGAGTGATACGTTTTCGTCGTATGTGTTCAAGAACACTTCACTGTTTGGTCTTGCAAATGTCTATGCTGTCTATTTTGAATAACGAGGCAGTTGAATGTAACAGCAGGAGAAATGAACGTTCAGCCTAACTCTTCCTGTTTCTGTTGTTGAAAACGGTTGTGAGGGACCAAGGCAACTTTCACCTGTTTTGAAGTGTTGTTACTGTAAGCCTTTCAGTGGTGAACATAGTAGTTGTATTTCCCAGGTGACACGGTGTTTTGCACCTGATTCTAACTGCTTTCGGAACTCGGTATCCCTGTAATACTTTTTCCTCCCTGAATTTCCCCTCATTACGTGATCCTCACATAGAAACCACATAGGGATTTTTTGGAAAATAAAACAAAAGCTTTTTAAAACTATCCCCGTTAAATGACATTTGCAGGCAGTTAAGCTGTATTGCAAATGCTGTGTCCCGTCGAGCCGCAGTAGCTTGGTGCTGCAAGTTACCCTGCCCTGCCTGGGGGACAGAGGGATCCCTTCAAACCTTCCTGCTGGGCCCAGGGGTGCCCCAGGTGGGCTCTGCGGTGGTGGGCAGCAGAGAGCGAGAGAGCCGGGAGCTTTGCTTGCCAGGGGCTGGCCTGGTCTGGCCAGGAGCTGCCCCTGAGCTCTGAGAAAAGCCCTGAGTGCAGAGAAGGTGGCCCAGAGAAAGTGGTTAGTTCTGCTTCGAGAAGACTAGCTCTGTCCTATAGTGTTTGAGATCAAGTGAAAAATGTCTATGAGTTATATCATATTTAGAGTATATATCTCTAACCTGTCTGGGCCGTTCTATTAAAGGTGCTTGACTCAAAGTTGAATTGGGGTTCTCGGCTGATACCTGCCTGTATAGATAAGGGGAAATACAGCCCTCTGAGCTCAGAAGTGTATTTCCAGTCTCCCTGTCCACTAGGTAGGACCTCGGGTTGGCGTTACTGGAAGCATCTGGAATAGGAAATGAAGTGTGGGTGCTGCCTGCCCAGTTGAGGAGGGGCTAGTGGTGGCTGATGGCAGGTGTCGTCTGCTGCAGCCCTTCCCCTGCTTGCGAGGGCAGGGGGGGTCTGACACACAGATCCCCCCCCGGCACGAGGTGCTGCAGAGAGCTGTCTGCACTGCCTTGCTTTTATTCTGATTCTGAAGATGGACTTTTTACTACCCATATTTCACAGCTGAAACCTGCTGTTGGATTTTTCTAAGAGAACAAGCATATAATAAATTGCTTATTTTATTACATTTTATGTGCAAAGCTGAAACTAGAACAGTAGTTAGTTGGGAAGAAATATTTGTACTCGTGACTAAAAGTTTAAACATTTTGTGGAATCCCGACAACCCAACCTGAACTGTCGTTGCAGTCGTTTGCTGGTTTGCACTACAGCATTAAACATTCAGCCTTTACTCCCTGGTGTACCCCAAAGAACAAAACTACAATTAAAGAATACAGCTGAAATAATAGTGGTTTATGTTATGTATTTTAATATTAATATTTTAACACATGAAAGCTGTGACACTGGACCTCATCAGCATCTGCTGCGTTTTTTAGCACAGGGAACTGATCTCTCTCTCGCTGCAGCCGATGCTGCAGCAGGATGTGGTAAGCAACTTGGCCACTTCGCGCTTTTTTAGCATAGACATTTTCCTGGTGCGTTGCAAGTCTGGCTCTGTCTCAGGCTTGACAACGTGGATTTCTTCGCTGTCAGTCTCCAGCCTCTGGTCTGTGTATGTCGAGGAGTCGGCATAACCGTTGATCTCTTGTGAGAAGGGCAGGGGATTTTCACTCTCTGTCGCATAAAAATTAGAAGCTAAAAATTAGAAGTCTTGGAATCATGAGTAGTTTTTCATATTTATCTTTACTGGAAAGGCAGACCAGCCTACAGCCAGGGAGTTGAAACTATTATCCTCTGTGTTTCTGCTGTAAACAACCGAGACGTACCAGATCACCACCCTCTAACGAGGGCAGTATTAAAATAGATATGTGAGGTACACATTCTGAGATTAACATGTTAAAAAAACAGTAATTCATGGATTTATATTGAAGAGTGTTCTTTATAGGAATAGTTGCCTTATCAGTGTTACACCGATATACTTGCTTTGAAGGGTAAAACCGTGATTTGATGTGTCAGCGGCACTTGACCGGCATGTTAACCTGGAACTGCTTGTGGGTTTCCTGAAATGCAGGTGTTACGTTAAGGCATCAGATACCCCACAATTTCAAAGTTTCTGGATGTTCCCACTTAAATTATGCTCACCATTCATGTGCATTTTAAATGGCACAGTACAAGTGGGCACTGCCTTGCGGAGTTTATAAAGGTATAGTAGTTATCTTGCCGAGTTTAGCAGTGTGGGTTTCTTCTCCTTTAACAGACTCTTGAGTAGGGTGTTGCAGGTGGCATCACTTGTTATCTTTGTTTAAAGCTGCTGCTACAATAGAATTTTCAAAGGTGGCAGATGTTGCTGCTTTGAAAGTGTGGTGTCATCTGCCTCATTTATTTTCTTTTTTCTAGTTATTTTAACCTGTCAGAGTGAAAATTTCTAGCAGTGCATGTAATGGCTGAACTTTCTGACTCTCTCAAAAAATGTGATAATAAATATAAATATATACAACACCATGTGAAGATACTTAAATTGCAGAGTACGTAGTCAACATACTTCAATTATAATGTTCTTAAGTTGTAACAAAGTTTCTGGTTTCCAGTGGGGAAAGCAGTGTGTCCTACTGAAGACAACTGTAAAAAACTTGCCTTACTTCAGCAAAGCTCGTCTCCGATGTTTAAAATGTCGTGGCATAGAGATTTTCAGTGATAGCCTTGGGCTTAACTCAGAGTTCCTCAGGTTGACTTGGAAAAATCTTGATCTAAATGTTTTTTATTTAGCAAAGTTGCACACTAAGCTAAGCCTGGCAAGCGAACAAAAACCGTGAAGTTGCATCACCTCACTTGCTGTCTCAAAGCAAAGCCCGTGCTGTTCATGCTTGAGGTGTTTCATGCACCTGTTTAGGGGAGCAGCAGAAGCCGAGGGCACAGCTCTGCCTTTAGGCACAGCCTGCAGGTGATTTCGTTCTTCCAGTCCCCTGGGAGCTAGGCACACCTTGCAGGGGGTGATCAGCCTGTAAGGCATTAATTAGTACTCACCAAGCAGGTAGCCATAATCAGTCAAATGCCTTTTCCACCGAGAGCCACCACAGGTGAAGACGATGGCTCTGACGAAGTCTCTCCCACAGAGCTTCACGGTGTTTCCTTCGCCTTTTCCTTCATGTGCCACAGTCAGAAGAGCTAGCAAGGCCAGCACCAGCGCCGTCCCCCTCATTCTGCCGAGGCTGTGCTCCGAGGCTGGGTGTCGGTGGGGCAGAAGGGACCTGCGAGGCCGAGGTGGGGAGCTCTGCTGAAACCCGCTCATTTATACTGACGGCCCATCCGCTCCGCTGAGTAACGGCTCCTTCTGAGGATGACTTAATGTTTGCTAAAAATGAGGTAATCACTTGTTTCCGGTAATGTTTTAAGTGCTTTGGGATTTGTGCTGGGATTTTGGTCAGGTATTAAAGGCTTCTTAAGACTACCTAACAGCTTTACTGTAGAAACACATGTAATATAACATGTTTATAGGGTACAGGCTTAGATCAATACTGTTAATGTGTATATTCTGCAAAAATAAAAGGGCGTTTATTACATGAGTTGTAGATAACGGGTTTTGTCTCCGCATGTTTCCCACACAGCTGTGCTACCACAGCCTGTCACCCAGTCATGCCTGTTGCCGCAGTTTAAGCGACGTCAGGTCTTTCTCTGTTAGTGATTCCCAAACTAAAAGGGAGTTAACTTCTTCCGCTGATGTCCGCAGTTGTGTACCCCTTCATTACCCCTGCCTTGTGCTCTTGCCAAGCATCCCCTGGTCAAGCCAGCAACTGCGGACACCTTGGAGGAACCTGCTGGCGGCAGGCAGTCACTCATGAGAAAATCATGTAGCGAGGGTTTTTTGGGGCAAATGTAGGCACCCAGGCCTGCAAACACCCCGCTGTGATTCCTAGTGTGCTAAGTGATAGGACACGATCCTGCGCGCTGCATTTGAGCACAGTGAACTCTCGTGTGACAGCTTGCATCCGGAGGTATTGGCCTTGCGGATACCCAGATGCAGTGAAGTAGCTCCGCTGTAGCTGCACGGCTCGTGTGTCTCTGCAGTGAGGCCTGTGGATGTGGCCCTTGTCCAAAAAGGCACAGAAAAGAGAGGGAAGTGGCTCTGAACAAGGCACGGAATAGCTACAGATCGGCGTCCTGGCCGTCCTTTTCCTTTTGATAATATCTGAAAGACAGAAGTGGGTTCACTAAGGCAGTATGCAGCAGTGTTACTGTGCTCTGGGACCAGAAGTTAGTAGATTGGTTATGAGACTGGTCCTGTCCTATTGCTTTGGATGTTGTTGGCTGCAGTTGCTGTAAGCTTCTATAAAAAAATTTTGCAATAAAATGCCTTGAGGAGAAAATTTGGCAATTACGAGGTCAGAAATTCCATGTTTAAGAGCAAAATACATGAGGAACTTTGGAGATCTTTAGCACTTCCTAGCACCACAAGTGTTTTCCAGCACCATAATGTTACAGTTAATTAGTTTACACTCTGTGCAGCGTGAATTACAATGTGTTACAGCCTTGACAGAAAGCTTGATTTTTACCAGTAGCATCGGTAAGTAAACAGTCATGACCACCAATGGAAAATATATGGTGTATTTTGTTCAGATTTGTAATAACGATTAACACATGATTCACCTTAATGGGTGTCTGTCTTTGAAATGCAGAAGGATTAACTTTACGTCAAGGGTAAGCTTGCATGTTCACTGTAAAATGTGCAGAACCCAGAAGGAAGTGAATGTTAATGCATCACAAATGATCTTTAACTTCAGTGATGTGTTTAAATGTTGGACGTTTATTGTCAGGCTAATGAGAGAGTCTGAATGTTTTGTGTCTGTAAAACACACGTCTGGCTACACAGCGCTTTCACGAGCAGGCAGCTCTTGCCTCCGTCAGTTGGCAGGCGGAAAACTTTACAGCCAAGCTTTTCTATCGCCTAGCTCCTGTGACGGGGGGGATCCCTGCTGCAAGGCTATAGGGCTTAATTACGCATCAGTAGAGATGCTCCGTGTTTTCTGTGAGCAGTCGGTCTCTGAAAATCCTCTAAAACACCACGGTCCAGCTGGTGGCTCACTGGGTGCTTTTTTCCGTTTCTTCTGATCTGCCCCCAAAAAGGACAGCCTAGACAGCCAAACGCTGCCTGCTGCCAACGAGCGATGCAGGCCTGAGCGAGGGCTCCCCACAGCTTTCTGCTCTCCGGCTGCTGGGGGTGGGCTAGCGGAGGTGCCCAATCTTGAAAAACCACACTGTTATCTCCTGTGAGGAGCTTTCAGAAAAGTGTCGGTGTGGAAGGGAGTGAATTTAAACTGCAATTTTACATTATCCTAATTTGTCAGGGATTGAAAAAGTTGGTCTCCACTTTTGCCTGCGGTGGGATGATGAGCAACCTTACCTAGTTGGAGATGTCCCTGCTCACCGCAGGGGGGTTGGACGAGATGACCTCTGAAGGTCCCTTCCAGCCCAAATGATTCTGTGACTCTATCTGCAGTTCGCAGGAGCACCTGATGCCACTCAAAGCTCCGCTTTCACCCTCAGTGGTGGTTCATGGGATGACAGACAAGATGGATCTGATGAAAAGTCCATTCATTTACTGGATGATTTCACACGGAAGATGCAAACTACGTCTGGGAATGACCTAGGCTGTATTATGGAGTGGCTAATGCAGGAGGTGGTTTTGGCATTTTTGCTTTTTGAGTAACCCAAAGAGAAAAGATCTTAGAGGAAAAAAAAACAGGAGAAAAGACTATGGAGACCTTTCTATTACCTTATCTGTATTACAGGGAAGGCAATCTGTGTATTAATACTGTTTGTCTAATGAGGGGGACTTCCAGGGGAAAATTTAGAGCATTTGAAAGAGGTTTCTAACCAGTATGGTCTCAAAGAGAAATTTTAATGGTTGAAAAAGAATAAATGGTTTATGTTAATACTACAATAAGTCTCTCTTGCTGTTTACCACCTGAGAAGAGGTATCGTTTAGCTACTGTGAAATAGCTACAGCAGGACCAATTATGTCATGTAAGGTATCAACCTGTAAAACGAGAGGAAAAAAAGAGCTGCATGACAGTGTAATTGCAGTGTAAGACACGCAGTGATCCAAAATTCCTATTTACGAACTGAGAACAGAATTGCTTGTGCAACCAGCATCCAGAAAGGTAGTTTGTATTCTGTCAGCTAATTCTTCTTTGGAATTCTGTTAGTACTATGCTTGCCTCTAACAGTGCTCCTTGAAAATAGTGCTTTTTGGCAGGCCTGTTTGCATTGCGTTTGCAGCATCGTACTTAGCAGCATACAAACATATATCCTGTTTATAAAGGAAATTAATTTTCAAGATGATATATGTATGGTGGCTGTACTTAGATGTGTAATTACCTCCTTTTAGCATTAGTTGTATGGACCCTGGCGTGCTAAGCCTTGTACATACCTAAGCCTAGGAAGACCTTGCCGGTATCAGAAAAGGGAGGTAAAGAATGGATGATGCTGGAAAGCGGGGCTCCCTCTGGCTAATGAGGGTCTGTGACTCAGTGCCCAGCTATGCCACATGCCCAAAGTCTGTGAAATTAAGCACTGATATTTTTAGTCCTGTTCTGGTGACATACCCAGAAAATGATCCCTGTACTCTTATTAACTGAAGAACTTCTCTGCTTGGAGGACTTGGACTGCTTTGTGGTGATTTGTAGGAAAAAAAAAAAAAAAACACACTAATTTTATTTTTTAAGTTTAACAACAATGGCCTCATTTTTAGTTTTTAGGGGAAATATCTTTTTGCTCAGTGGTTTACAGCACTTGGGAACTGAGGCTGGTAATTACCAGAATTTCTAAATGCAGTACTGACAATTGTGAATTAT
Source organism: Cariama cristata (assembly GCF_000690535.1). Taxonomy (NCBI): domain Eukaryota; kingdom Metazoa; phylum Chordata; class Aves; order Cariamiformes; family Cariamidae; genus Cariama; species Cariama cristata. The sequence continues at coordinate 8,183 of NW_009630440.1, forward strand.
TAATGCTTAATACCCTAGGTTAGATACATCAGCATTTTTGTTCTCTCCAACTTAAGTTTAGTGTTTTGCACCATGTAACTCAGAAGGGATTTTCAAAAGTACCAGTCCCGCTTTACAGACTGGGAACCCAAGTCCAGTCAGCCAAAGCTACTTGCTGACAGGACAAAGGGAGCCGTCCAGTTCGGGGCTGGAGGCCACCTGCAGATAGATCCCGGAGGAGGGATCCACCTGGTGCTGGAGTACCCAGGGTGGCATCATGATTTTGTACCCTGGACCAGACTAGGAGGGCCCCATGGGGCTTTGGTATAAATTAGCACTGATTTATGCAAAAGTGAACAGAAGAGATTCACAGTTGACGTCAGTCAGCTTTTACACCGCTCCTGATGCAGAATCTATGCAACGGTACGATTGGAAAAGGACCTAGTTGTAAGGCAAGTCAAATTCTCACATGTCACCTAGGACAGAAGAGCCCTCATTAGGGTAAGTAGTGGCTTTGGAAAGAGCGAAGGCAATACAGAGCCAAAGGGCTAGTGGGTGTGCTGACACCAGCCAAGTGAGACCGTCGTGGTGGTGGCCAGGAGAGGGCTCGTCGGTCCTGCGCTGTCAGCAGGTAAGGGCGTTCTGCCACATACCTGCAGACTGCAGTTAGAGGAAGCTCCACCTTCCTGCCCTTGCCCCAGGTGTCCCTCCCAAATCCAGCTGTGGTGAACCTCTGGATTTACACTCAAGTGAAACCTCAGGTTTGACGTTGACTTAACTGTTCCTGCAGTTTCTAGGGGTATGGCATGCAGAGGAGCAGGAACTACCTCAGGTTTTAATCTGGTTATGGAATTATATCTGATTTCACCTTTTTCAATATTTATTAGCTAGATCTTTAACAGAAATGCCTTTCTGAGGAATGAAGTACCAGCCAAGCACGCAGGCCTCTGAGGACCACCACCTTTTCGTAGTGAATCGTACCTTATCACAGTTGGGAGCAGGCAGGTTCTGCAGCGCAAACACCCTGACTTCTCCTTTGCTGTCTCCTACGAGAAGGCAGTCGCTGTTCTTGGCAAAGAGTACAGATGTGAATTTCCCTCTTGGGTTGGCAAAGCAGGAGGTCACGGGGCTCAAGCTGCAACTCGGCAGAGGCAGGAGTTAGTAGGTAACGTTCCATTTGCCTGAGTGTACTATCGTGTATAGTCTAGCAGTAATGCAGGCTGGATAAATGTTTCATGTTTTACTTTTTATGTTCCAGATTAACTAAAAAATTAAGAAGGGAGGCAGTGTTATGTTTGGTCTCTACCAGAACAAAAGTCCCAGCTGCTATTAACTAAGATAGTCCAGTTGCCTAAATCCGTCCTGTTGCCTAATACGGGGGTAGTGGTGTTAATATTTTTATTATATGAATAATTTGCTTTTCGCTACCCCAAGATTTGGTGGGTCTCCTACTCCACTGTGGGCTTCATGCTGTCATTAATACTAAATAGTACAGACCAGCAGCACAAGGCCACAGATTAACTAAGCTGCATATGAGATGTGCACCCACTTTACAGTAGTGGGAAAACATGAGAGGTATCTGAACTTCTGACCATCTTATCTATAAAAGGTCCAAAGTAGCTCCGTTTTATTGTTTTTCCTTTTAACTATGGCAGCGGTAGAATCTATGATTTCTGCGGAAACAAGTGTTTTACCCTTTATCAGTTCCATCAGGCATCCAGCTCCTCCTCTTATAATCAAAATTCTCTGGTGACTGCCATCTGCTTTTACAAAATGAGTATTTCAAAATGCAATACTTTGAATAACTAAGGAGACAAGTGGTGTGGAGCTGTCATGATCTGGTAACAATACTGATTAGGCAATGATGTATAGCCTTTCTGCCGTTAAGTTTCAGAATCTTCTTTGAGAAAAGTAATTACTTACGTGCTGACACTAAGATCCCAAATTTCTACTCTGCTTTCATTCGCTGCTGCAAATATGAAGGCTGATTTTGGAGACCACGTAATGTCATGAACAAAAGCAGTGGCGGAACTGAAAGTTAAAATGGGCGTCTGTGAATCCCGGTGCCATAACATAATGCTCCAGTCCGCCGAGCAGCTTAGGAACATGTCAGTGCTGAATGGATTCCAAGCAACTTTGTACACAGGACCCTTGGTGTTCGGGAAGAAACAAAAAAGAACTTTGTGTTACTCTGGAGCTACAGCCTCACAGGATAGTTTTTAGTAGCGACCTTTCATGGAAATCCCTGACTGTCCTCTGACCTTAACAGCAAAACCAGCATTGTGTTATGTGTACCCATAGGAAATTAGGATGCAGCAGATGTGGTAAGATAGGAGAGATCTTAAGAATAAAAAGCATTCAGCTGATTCTGTCCCTTCCCCAGTTGTTAGAAGCAGCTGATGCTGAAAGGGCAGCTTCTTGGATGAAGCAGAGACTTTGGAAAAAAGAGGTGCTGTTAAAGTTCTGCCATCTTTCTCTCAGACTATTTAACTGTGGTTTGCAGGACAACCAGATTACTGATTGTTTTCCTAAAATAAAGCCAGAACTAAAGCTTTAAAACAGTTTATAGTACAAGCTTTAATCAGATACTTTAAAAAAAAAAAATAAAAATCCTTATAGCGTAGAAAATAATCCTGTAAGACTGCTTCTTTGTGCTATGGGAATTCAGTCCTAATATAAAAGTTGTTTAGGTTTCTTTTGTGGCAGGTGTTTTGTTTAGTAAATATAATCAAAGAAACTATTACATTTGTGAACTTAATTGAACAGTTTCTGCTGTCATTACTTTTTCTGTGTATCGCTCACCTTATGGCCTCTGTATGTCTCTAGAAACTGCTCCTTGCATGAACAGGAACACTGATGGATAGGACCCTCTTCTGTTCCAGCAAGATAAAAATTAGTATCCTGAAAGAAAGGTAAAAGTAGCCTAAGCTGGATGAACCTATTTATCACTCATCCAAGAATCTCTAAAGGACTGGATGAGTTTGGCAGTGACAGTCCTCTGCCAGGATGTTGTGTGTCGGGCTGCTTGCCCGTGTGCTGCAGAAGTGTACGTCTAGTAGATACAGTGGTGCCAGATGTATCAGACTTGCTCTGTGTGTTCTCCACCTATGCAGAAGATATGCTGTGATTTTTTGACTCCTGAAAATCTCGACTTTCTGCAATCCACATGGGCAAACGCATGAATTCTTCAAATGCTCTGTGGACAGAATATTCAGCTGGATAAAGAGGAGAAGCACAGCCATCTAAGTCCTAGACTCGGGAGATGTTGAACAGTCGGATTCTCACTGACTTGACCAACGCGCAGAGGAAAGCTACCCTAGGATCTGGCCCAAAGCAAATGTGAGTAACGCGGCTGAAATGACACAGTTGTTCGCATACAGGGATTACTTGCTTGGTTTACCGTATCATCCATTTTGGGTAAAACTGTTATTAGCTAAGAAGCAATTTGTTTCAGAACTAAATATGCTTTAAATACCAGTGCCAAGTCCCAGGCTAGTGCATATTAAAGTAGCTCCAACTGAGGATCTCACCCCTCCTGCATGGTTTTCCTGGATAATACTTTAGCCAGGATGGACTTTCTGAGCCTACCTTTGGATGGAAGTCAAAGCACATTCCGACTGCACGTCGAGATATCAGAGCTTCACTTTTCCTTTCTTTCTCACCTGGTAATTTTTTTTTCTCACTTTCCGTTCGTTTTATTTTCATCAGATCTGTACAAATAGCAAGAGTTTTTGTCAAACAGGTATGTGACAGTGCCATGAATAACTCGCGCTTCTTTGGAATGCTCAACATAACTTGTATAGAGAATGTCACTGGAAATAAAATGAAGCAATTGCCGTTTCAGGATTTATCCCTCTGCAAAAAAGCTGCGGGGCAAAATGCTTACCAGTGCAATCTAGTCTTTTCTGTATAAGCCACTCGGTTATTCGGCCATCTGCTGAGATAGAGATTAATCTCTCTTTTTTGCCATCTCCTGTTTCAGCTCTGTCCTGCTTCACCCACCTCAGTTGCCATACAGGACCTGTATGTTTATTTGAGGATTCACTGGGACGAAAGATGCACATGATAAATCATACATGAACAAAGACAAGACAATATATTTGAAAAATAATTAACCTTCCACTTCATAATGAACATCAAGTCTTACGACAGAAATGTTGTTTACCTTTTCTTAAAAAAAAAAAATATATATATATGTATCTCTGACCATTGGCCGTTTTCTCCAGAAAAATTTTTCAATAATCAAACATGTTTGATATTTAGTTTCAGGGCACTGTTTATAAACTGACACACCTTTCATTGATACCTGAATTATAAAATCAATCTGCACCTTGTAGGAGAGTTCCCTAGACCTGGGGAGCTGCCCTTAGGTAAATGTCTCCCTGATCACCCCCTCACTCTCATTTTCTTCTTAATTCCTGCTTGTCCCTGACCTATTCTGATGTTGTCTCCATTTTTGGCAAATGGAATCAGTGAGAAAACGCCATAAGCTAGCACTGGTCTCCCATAAGTATTTATTATCTGGGGCAGGATTGTCCTAGTTAGTTAGTACCTGGAGTATAAAATGATACGTGGTGGTAACTTGCTGCATTTTCTTAAAACGTCAGAACGTAGTACTCATTTGTTTCGCCTTTCCAAGGTGGGGAACTCACTTTATATGCACAGCAACAGTGCAGAGAGTTTCATACCCCAAATAAGGACCAGTGGCGTTAAAGTAATGTACGCATTTATCGGCAGAAATAAGACTAGAGAATGACGGCAGTGCAGAGGGAGAACGCAGTGCCTGAAGGTTTGCCTGTGTCAGTGTGAATAGGTGGCTGGGGAAAGTCTGCTTTGGCCCCTCCAGGCATTACGCGCTATCATAAATTTTTGTGTCTGCGGTTTTGCTCCAGGAACTTCTAGTATTTTAGAGTATTGTTTATGCAGGCATTTCCAGTCAAAACTGGAAGATACTGATGAAAGTTGGAAATGAAACAATTGTGCAACATCCCTGAGCATTCACAAGCCTTACTTACCAAGGCTGTTACTATTCCCTCAGCTTCGCAGTTGTAGCTATTCTTTTATTTGGTATTTGTTAAGATGTGACCAAGGTGGGAGGAGATGGGAAATCATGATTTAACCTGCTGTCCAAAAGCGCAGTGTTGTTACAACTCCGTACGTTATAGATTGCGACAGAACCATTGTACATTCCAACTGCTAAAAGGTTCGGGCTTGCCATAGAAAAATCCAAAGCAGTAACACCATGCTGACAGCGGAAAATACGCTCTGGCCACTGACCGGTAGAAAAATACAAGAATATTTTAAGTTAGTCTCTTAATTTACCTCGGTCTTCTCAACACTGGATACTGAATTGCCAGGCTGTGCTGGGAAATTCAAGTGCTGATGACCATAGTGACTACTTCTAGACAGAAATTAGGTACTATATTCTAAATGGTTCAGTTCATTTCTTGCTGCAGCTGACAAAAGTAGGAAAAAAATAAAGACTATGCAGAAATATGACACTGTAAAATAAGTTAGATGGGCCTGCTCCAAACCAAATACCTAGAAATCAAGTTCCCTAGGGTTCAGCTATGTGAGCACGGTGTGAGGTTTTTGTTTGATTTGGTTTTTTTCTTTTTAAAACAAACTTGGCATTTTGGAAAAATTCTCCAGTTGTTTTCTATCTTGTAATATGAAAGTAAGTACCTTTCCAGTTACATAAACTTAGCTGAAGATAAAATGCAATCTAACGTACTTCAGGTAATCTGGAAACCGCTACCTTCATATAATTTCTCCATGTAACCAAAGAACTGATTCAGCTGTGTTATAAGATTAAATCCTTAAAGTCACTGCACCGAGCTCTTGAAATGGGAAACAGCAGAGTTTTAGGTTGCAAAGACATGTATTTTAGTGTGCATGCTAGGTCTTATTTCTTAATGTCAGGGACATGAGGACTACGGTGACCTCAGGGGATCAGAAGAGTATTTGATTGTTGTTGACGTGATAAATACGTATCAAAGGCTTGACTCTGCATGATTTAAATTAGTCTAATACACAGTTTTGGCCAAGTGAGGTTTGTAGAACAAATCAAACTAAAATTGTGTAATTTGATGGCAATCAGATGATTTTTACTGTGTTACTTTGTAACTGAGATTTCCAAGTATTTTTTAAAAAATGGCTAGTTTAAGAAGGATCACTTTTCAGATGGATGTATAAAGATGTAAATGTTACATCTATGAAATCTACTGTCTTTTTCACACTATTATGAGAAGTTAGATTAGATAATTACATTGCATACTTTTTTTTTTTCCTTCAGCCTAACAGAATTTCATGGTACAACAGAAAATGGATTGGAAAGGATAATCCTTAAATTTAAAAAAGAGATGCTCTCTGTAACGAGAGTTTGGAATTATTGAACAAATGGTCTATATATTTTGAAAAACAAAAGGTAAATGGATTTATTTTCACATTTGCTGTGCTTAGGACTTTTCCAGTCTAAAAAATAATTTCTACGAGCTGGGTCTACCCATAGTAATAACAAAACAGATTTACAGTCTTGGGTAGGTCGCTCTAGGGATTGGAAATGGGATGCAGAGGTCTGCATTGCTAAGCTGCCTAGCATAGACTGGTACTACCTGAGAGTTGTACCCATCTGTTAGTTGTTTGGTCGCCTGTGTGCAATGAGTTTAGTTCCTGTGAACAGATGTCCTTGTTACCAAACCAGCAGTACAGTCGGCACCTCTGTTGGAAGCGTCACTTGAGAGGACGGACAGGCACAGAAACTAAACTGCTTCCTACAGGCACTTTCTTTGGGTCGAGATTTAAGCACATTGCTAGGTACTGCAGTCGGAATCAGTTTTCCAGAAATGTGTGGTTTGGGCTAGCAAGTTCAACCTTACTGGCTAGGCTAGGTCTTGCTTTTTGAAACAGGAAGAGGGAAATAAATAAAGCAGAAATAGTATAGCAGAAAAATGCATTGCAGAAAAAGAAAGAAAAACTGGCTGCTTGTTACCATGGGGTTCTTCAATGACCAACAGCAAGCCAAGCCTTTCTTCTGTTCTTTAAAATCAAACGCTCCATAACCAACAGCTAAAAGATCCTAAAAGCACAGATTAACAAATAGATCTCAGTTTAACTTGAAGTTCAGTGGTATATTTCTAAAAGGCTACTTTCTGCTAACAGTGGCTCTCAGTGCAAAGTCTGGAAAAATAACGCTCATGCCATGTGCAAGTAGAAGAACACGTAAGAAGAACAGCATTTCAGAATTTCTAGAATGCTGGAAACTGATCCAACTAAAAGTGCATTCATAGTCACCATCAGTTGTGTTTGCAATCCCCCCTCCCTGGCCATCATAAAAATATGTCCCTTTCCAGAGATGAATGTACATTATTCTATAACCATATTTTAATGTGCAGTATTTAATGGAATACGGAATAATACTTCTACTTTTCTCTCGCAACATTAGCTGTAAAAGGAGCTTCAGTGACCACCTCAGACTCCTAGCTTTTAGCTCTTTACAGTGGGGTCCAATGGATTCCGTTCATTCCTTTCCATTAAGCAGAAGTAAGAAACAGCAGCAAGGCTTTAGTCTCCAACTCCATTCTTTTTTTTCCCCTACACACAAGTAGTTTGTGAAACTAACACTTTAAAAGTAGGTACTTGTTTGCCCTATAATTATAAGACTGAAGTCTATAAATATGTCCAAGTTTCTAATATCTAGGAATCTGGTATACTAACAGTATGAAGTGGTCTTTATTTTTTCTCCTTTTTTTTTTTTCCTCCCCTTGGGACAATCTTACTGGTTTTATGTTTCTCATTCTCACGTGCTTTTTACCTTCCTTCCATTAATTATTTTTGTTGTGGCCATAGGAGACCTCTGTTGGAAAAACTGAGCCTTACATTACTCTCAAAGTGGAGACATTGGAGTCATTCTCACCTCCACTGAAACCGAATTAAATTAACTTGGGCCAGCTGCTCAGGAATCTGTGCCTGTCGTTATGCATCTTATGCTTAAAGTTTGATGAATGCTGCTTTCTTGGGAGATTACTGTTAGAAACAAAGATGTGGTATCTAAACTATCATGAATAAACTCCATCAATGGTGATAAAGTTTAGTAGTAGGGGTTTAAATTTCAACTTCCAACTTTATAACAGACCAAGTCTATTATCTTAACATTGTTGTGCAGGTGACTGCCCGTGGTAAACTGGACCAGTTAAATTAAATTCTGGACCAACTAAAGCTGTTGTGACACGTTTGTAGGAAAAGCCTAGTGCAGCTGTCCAACCTGTATAATAACATAGCAATATTGTTATATGGAGGGACAAAAGACCGAGCGTGGGATGCAAAGACAACCTGCCTGACTGTAGGGATAAATCCATCTCTCTCTGATCCCTCCCAACAAAGTACATCAAAATCAGGAGTTTATTTACACCAACAATTGCTTATACCATTTTGTAAACAGCTTAGAAGAAGTGATTTAACTCACTGGGTTTACTTTGCTCCAAGCCATACTGCTCACACTGTGACCATTAGTTAAATCGCATATGTATGACCACAGCTGTGCCAATCTGGGAGGTACAATTTCTTCTGGGGTTTTATTTAGATCTGACAGAATTGATGGGTCAGTGAATGCTTTCTTCTGCTCTTCCTTATTCTTCTTTTCCTTGTCATGCTCTTCTTGTTTGGCCTCTTTCACAGCTGCTACTGTACCACTAGTGTCTGATGTAGCATCGGGATCTAAAATGCACAAATATATATGGCAGAGTCTGAGTAGTAATGTTTCACTTGCCTAACTCCAGTCATTCACATCAGAAGAAAAAATTGCCCTTTCAGCAAATATTTTGCAGAAAAACAAAAAAAAAAAAGTGAAGATTTGAGGAATTAAGACATCATAACTTCTAAAATGTTGGTAGGGACATAGAAGATGGCTGGATCAGGCTGTAGTGTGCCAATTATGCTCCAGGTGTTTAATGAATGGATTTAGCTACCCAGCAACAAGTTATGAATTTACGTCCACCCCCCACCAGGAATGTTTCTAGTCTCTCTTATTTAGAAATTTGTTTAAACAGGGATTTTTTTTCAAGTTATATGCCAAATTTTAAAGATCCACACTTACGCATTGATGCTGTAACACCGTAGCTAAGTTACATGATGCTGTAATAAGTTGCTCATTACTTGGGAAAATTAAGTGTAGAGCGTATTTTTAGACTGCATTTGCTAAGTATTTTTTTGTTTACTTGCCCCTTTATTTTATGTAATATGCAAATCATAAATTGATCTCAGAGCACTGTTAACAAAAGAAGAACACAGTAACTGCCATGTTGTCAGAAGAAAAGACCTCCTGGCTAGCATTGTGCTCCAGCTGTAGCTAGAATATAACAGAATATAACAGGTTCATTGCCTGAGAAACCGAAACTCTCTGACACGAACAGGTACAATACAATAAAAGCAGTGCGAATCTGCCTCTTTGGTTTTTTTAATTCCTGTGTTAACTTCTAACTCCTGTAACAGGTAAAATATTAGTTAGCACTTGGGTCCAGGTAATGCCTCTTACAGTCTGCAATGAATGTACTTTGTTAGACACAGAACATCTATCAGGCTGAAACTTCTGTTTACCATCAGTCTCCTTATACAATAAATTTTAAAAAGGATGTAAAAGGCATTCCAATGCAAAAAATGGTTGGAGAAGTAGCAGAATTAATCTGTATCTTAACTGTCAGGAAACAAGTATGATCAATATTTCAAGTAAGTCTCAGTTTGTGGTGAAAAGGGGAGATGAACCAGGTCAGAACTCATTTATTCTATTCTTCCACCAAGTATGGTAGGGCTGTCTGTTAAAGTGAGCGTAAAACTGCAAAGTTCATGTTGACATCTCATAAACTCTCCTTTCCTTTGTCTATTTCTTAAATGACTTGTCGTCTGTAAAGACATTCGATGAGGGACATAAATCCATGACTTTCAACAGCATGCAAAGCTTTGTGCTGAAAACAGGGTAGCCGATAAGAAACAAACCTGTAAGGACAGGGAACTGTCGATAAGCTGCAAGTTTGGGTTGAAAAATATTCTCCATTAGAATCCTCTCCATGAAAAATAAATCCAGAAAGTTTTCTGATGTTAATATAGCTTTTGCATGGCTTTCCTCCTCTTTGTGGATTCTGGCAAGAACAGCACTTTCCAAAATCATTACAGAAGAAGTTGTGCTGCCTGGCAACAGATAGTATGGGAAAAAAACAGTTTTAACATGATAATACTTGGCACATAAAAATCAAGGGGATAAGAAGTCTCCTCCTCCCCCTCCACCTGCAAAAATCATAGGAGAATCTGTCATCATCAAAAAATACTTCCACTATTAATTTTTTCTTGCTTTAATTTTGTTTTCTTTTATTGCTCAAATGTTCAGTATGAGATACTTCTGGAATTTTTCACAATTGGTGTTTTGCTTCTCTTGTCCTAAGTAAGTTAGTACCAGCAAACTTTGACACTACTTATCTTTATTTAAGATCATTTATGACAGCATCGTACAGAAAAGGTCTCTGTGCAGACCTGTCCAAGATTCTTGAGCAAACTCTCTTTCAAGTGCTAGACAGGCAGACCAAGCATTTTGTTCATGTAGTTTTCGCCACACAACGTAGCAATATGCATGGTTTAGAAGCATGAAAACACGGAAGAAATGTAAAACTGGAAAAACGTTACCTCTGTCAGAAGAGACGGACGTAGTCCGATCGTACTCTTTAGTTGTACAAGGTTTGCTGCTTTTCCCAGTTGTGGCTCTGCTACCTTCTGCTTTTGACGTACGTTCTATTTCCAATACGCTAAATGAATCGTACAAGTCCCAGGAAGTGACCATCACCCCTAGAAATGAATTACACCGTATTAAACAAGTCTCTTGTTTTGGTACATTATTATAAAGGACTACATACAGCTGAGTAAACTTTACTTTTCGTACTGCGCTCCCAACTGTTTGGCAGAGGGGCTTTGAAACCAAGGGAGGGTTGGACAGGGCTGTAGCAGCGGCATCAGGGTCTTCTGGTTGTGTGGCTTCCCTTCAGCAGGGCCATCTCCCCGTGAAACGATGCTCCATAACCTTGCCTTTATGTGCTCAGCTTCTCAAACATGGGTTGGAATGAGGCCTGATGATGCTCAAGGCCCACAAAAAAGGGGAAGATACGTTTTCAAATCAGATTAATATCTATTTTCCCTCTCCTTTTCTCACTCATTTTACATATGCTAATAAACACAAAGGAAAAATGCTTGGAACAGCATTTCCCATAGTTTTCTTTGGCCTCCTACACAAAAAAAAAAATGTCCATAGTGAGGCAAAGCTCAGCACATGCATCTAAAACCTAGGTATGCCTCTATAATTTTTTTAGAGCGTTGAGGCTGAACATTTTGTAAAATTGCATCTGTCTGTGAGACTGCCAAGATTTTCTGCTTTCCCCAAGATTTTAAATATCATAGCAGAGGTTCTCTGCATTATGGCAAATAGAAAACAGCGTCACTGAAAAGTTAAGGGGAAAAAAGGGAACTGTATCCTTTCATATTTCAAGAGCATACCTGCGTATTAGGTGAAGTTCTGCCCCCTAAAAAGCACGCGTTGCTTGCAAAGTGCTGAGGCAGGCAGGACACAGCCGCTCTCAGCTAGCGTAATGACTATTTTATTGCGACAGATACAGTGTACCAGCACCAATGTTCAAGTTTTAGGAGGGGCAGAAAAGGCCTCCACAAATCATGCTAGCCTGTTGGAACTTAAAGCTCTGGAGCTGAAAGTTGACGAAACATCTTTTCCTCCTTAGAGACAGAAGAAAGAAAAAAAACCTTTCCTCGGTATTCTGCCTGTGTGCGGCGAGTCTTCTGAGGTCCCGTGATCTGGCTGTATGCTCGAGTTTTCTCAAATAAATATTTAATAAGTAAACTAAATGTCATAATAAAGCCGAGTGCCAAGGGTACAATGTAGTAAATGAGAGCCTGTTCTTATTAAATACCCTTCCGGATCGAGACTCAGAAAGTTTACCTTTATCTTCCATGATGATTTTGTCACATTGCGCTTCCTTGTTCTTTGCAGCTCCATTAATGGTTTGCATCGTTTTTTCTACAAAACGATCATTACCAGGTCTATTTTTGCAAATGTCAACATAAATCCTATTCCGCTCCCTTGGGGGGAAAAAAAAAGTGTATATTGACTTTCTGAAAAACATATGTGTTCAAGTTCTCAGTGTATTTAACCACAAGCTGAACAGGAGAGGATACTCCATGTCATAAATTTACTGCTTGGGTTTTTTTGGATTCCTAGATTTTATTTCACTCTACATATCGTCTTTCAGCAGCTGTTTCTGACCTTGCAGTGCTGTTTTAAAACAGAAATGGCCTGTAGAGCTAGGCATCAGCAAAAATCCCTGCTCCAGCTACCTTTGCACTTTGGTGGAATTCAGAGGAATCCAGAAATATGTAGTGCTCATCACACGGGAGAGAAAGGCAGTGCATGCAAGAGACAAAAATGAAAGTAGTACAGTTGTGTTTTGTCCAGCTCTCAGGTTCCATAGGAATGGTCAGGGGGAATTGTGAAACTACTTCTGTTATTTCGGTTTCAATATTCTAACAGCAGGTATAGATTATACCCTGCCTTAGTCCACTACCAGGTTGCTGTGCTCAGGAAGAGTCGCTGTTCCTATACAGTTGGCAAGATGTGCTGTGTACTCCAGCCAAGTCTGATTCATAGGATGTTCTTCCTCTTCCTTCTTCCCCAAAATCACACCAGTGTGATTCACAGACAATGGCGGCTGGAGTCCTACCATGAACTTTGTGTGTATACTAGCAGAAAAAACTCACTTAGATAAGTTGTTTGACTTGCCAACTGCAGTACGCTGCATCTCAGGCTTTGGGGCTTGCATCTATGAAAGCTGTGTGACAAGTCTATCAGTCTGACATCCATCATGGAGAGACCTTTGCTGCACTCTGTCCCAGTCAGCTCCTGGGAGTAAGCCAAAAAACTGTGTGTTCTGGGTTAACTCCCTACCAAAGTTCATGGTAGTCCAGGGAGGAGACTCTGAAGTGGAAACATGCTAGATGCAACTAAGGGGAGACACAATATTTTAATAGGCAAGGTCACTTCTGGTGGGGTGAGGTTGCTCCTAGCTAGAAGCATTGTGAAGAGCTTCAGAGGAAGCCAAGGCCTGCCTAGTTTGTTTGTATCTTTGTAATTAATAAGTTATTTGCCGTAAAGCTACACACAAGAATCAGTGCAGAGGTTTGCAATTTCTTACTGCTTTCATTAAAATTAAATCATGTAATTCATGTATACCACACTTCTCCATCTCCTCTTTCCCCCTTCCCCTGTGTGTTCTCTCATCACCATCCCCTGCTTTTGCTAATCTGCCTTAATTTATCAGAGAAAGAGGGTATAAATTTGATCAACAAGTTGGAGTTCAAAGAAATTTAGGCCGTCTTGTCAAGAGAGAGACTCAAGCCCAATGTGGGTTTAAACAAAGGTGAAAAGACAAACTCTAGTGGTCCGAACACAGAACCTACGTGTGAGCAGCCTGTTCAGAACTTTGCCATCAGCAGAAATTGGGTGTGCTGAGCACACTACGTGCATGTACACAACTACTAATATACATACAGAACTCTTCCAGCATCTTCTGATTCTACAGACACCACAACAGATGGCATATCCAACATCCATACGGTTTCCGTCTCCGTGAGGTAAATATCCACTCTCCTATCTAAGTCTGCTTGTGTCAGTTCTTCTTTTATCTCCTCGTGCCTCACCTGAACATCTGAAAAATTATACAGGGTTAACAAGCGAAACCTTTTCTGCTCTAAATTTAACAGAAGACAAATTAATTCTAAAAGTATTGTAATGAACAGGAGCCAAAACTTGTGAGGCACTGAGTTCCTTTGAAGTGCGGAGCATGTCACATCCACTGACTGCAGTGTCTCACAAATCACACTGCTCCAAAGAAGAGTTTAAATCTGTAATTATAGAGTGTATGTTCTTTACCAGATAAGCTAACAGTTGTGTCTCGTCGAGAGCCAGGTTCTACTATTTCATCTAGTACGGACTCAGTTGTTGACGCATTTGACATAGAAGTACTGCTGCTTCCATATGTCCTTCAGTAACAAAGAAATAAGCAAAAATAGTGTGTGAGAGTCCAGGTGCCAGTTAGCAAAGCACTACAAAAATAGCAGTGTTGTTACCGGGATAAACCACAGAAGACTATGAGCACATACGGTGATGCTTGCATTATAAAAGAAGTCATAGGCAGCTTAGGAGAGAAAATAATGAAATAGTTTGAAAGAGACTTAAAAAGGAAGAATTCCTCTGATAGCATATCCTAAGGCATTAAATAGCTGATGGAAAAGAAGCTATTGAGCTCTCAGATTCATTCTTAGCATATAATAATGTGAAGCGTTGGCTACCTACTGTGTGGTAACGCATACGCACAGATAGCGCTGTTCTCAACCAGAATTTAGATCCTTTGGTGCTTTGCGTGTGCTGAAATGTCTTTGAAATGCACAATAAACTCATTTGAAGGGATTAGCTTGTTCAAAAAAAAGAGGCAATGTTCATAAAGGAGATAGCTGTAGTAAGTAAAAGCCAAACTCAAAACTTAGGTACAGTTGTGAGGTTTGTCAGCAGATTTCCTCTTCCTCAAAAGCTAAGCGTGAGCCATTATAAATACACCAAAGGCATTTGGAAAAGACAATTTTTAAGATTTGTATTTAAAACTAAAGTTAAATAACTTCATTTTGTCTTTTACATGAAGACTTCTTGTCTCCAAATAGGATGCGTTTATTTTTCAGGAGATACTTTGTATTTTTAAGTCATTCTTTTTGTGTAGATTTGCTCCTGGTTAATATCTTTACCTCTGGGATTATCCTTTATAATAGCCAGCCTAGGAAACATGACAAAAAGATAGTTCTCAAAGAGCAATCTCTTCTTCTCAGAAATCACAATGGCATTAACTTTGTCAAAGAAAACAAAAAGTAATGCTTTTCTTTAACTTGTATTTTTTTCCAGTGCTGACTTTAGTAGTCTTTTAGTCCCTTTGACTAAATAAATAGCATCTCCTCTCCATACAATTTGAATGTGTACACACCATTTGATAAAGTGTTGTGGTTCGTTATTTTTAATTTTAAACAGAAATAGTTATTTACCTTCTTTTGCATGCCTTAACCAGATTTCTCATCCCGAAGATAAAATGGCTAAAGTCCATTAACTTTGTTTATTCCTTCTGTACTGAAGGTTTGTAACTGAAAGCTAGTAAGTAATGAAACACGTAATTTACAAGTTTTTGTATAAGAACATTTTTTGAAATGGATGCACATAATCACACAGAGGTAACTTGCTTAAATTAGTTTTAAAGTGAGGATTCCTGTTATGTTAACAATATTTTGGTATTTGAACTGAAAGAGTCAAGTTTGTAAAAAGGGTTGTCTGTCCTTAATAAATGTCATTAAAACAGGCAAAATACTTTAAAATAAATTTGTAACTCTTCAGTGAAACCAGGCCTTTTGTTTCGAAAGCATTTTCCCATACCTGCAGCTAAGCAAGTATTGAAATATTCCAGTTTTTGAAAAAACAAGCTTGGGAAAGGGAGAGAGCATCTGAAGTAGCTAAAGGGACTGTATTAACGAGCAGCAAATGCCCCTTCTCAGCTGCACAGCCTTGCTCAGGCAACCAGAACACAACCTCATCTACATTTAAGAGAGTGTTTTGTCACGTGTCTGTGTATAGGTTCTATCATAACTTTTTCTGCAGGCCTAAGCATTGCAAAACCTCCAGTTTGGGTGTCTGCATTTTTGAAGCGTGAGGTACTCATCACCACCTCTAAAAATGGTCCATTCTGATATGTTACATTAAAATAAATGTGTTTTAGGAAGGAGAATTTGAATAAAATTAGAAATATCCCAGGAGTGTGTTCTGCAGTCTGCTTTCACCTGTATGTATTGGCGTTTCAGCAGCAGTTCTGACATAGTCAGTCATGAGTACTGACAAATTCCATTTATTCTATTTGTTACTATTCTTCAAATTTTAAATTACGACTATGACAGGCATGTTTCTGTATTAGCCCTGCACAATTATTCCAGCTCCCAGTCTCTCTGAAGAGCAGATGTGTGGCCGCTGCAGGGCAGGCACCCTGTGAGACAGCATATTGACTTACCTTGAGGACAAACCTAAACTAGCATTCGCTCCTGATGTTTGATGCATGGAAAAAGAAGACAGAAAACCAGATCCTGTGGCCCCAAAGTAAGCACTTGATGCTAAGAGCTTGCCTTGCTTGGGTACAACAGGGTTTGGATTGGAATGGAAGAGTGGATGGGGTGTCACCTCCTTTCCTTCATCATCAAAAACCTGAAGAAATATTTAAATAATTATAATAGTTTCCCTGTGTTCCCAAAACAAGCAACAGTGATGACACTTGCAACATTTTCCCTCATCTGGAACAAAAAGAAGACCCTGATCTGGGCAGGAACCGGACAAAACAGATAGGTAACCCCTCTCTGCAAATGATGCCTAATATACACCAGGAGAGGGGTGAGGGGGG
>NW_009630440.1:24716-25909 GCF_000690535.1 Cariama cristata
AGGGGGCTGTCACCTTTGCCTGGGACTTCTTTGGAACTCTCTTTATAGAAATGGCTGCAAATTATCTGGAAAAACTGAGTTCATTTCACTATCAGACCCACTTCTCCCACTGGGTCAACGCTAGTGTCTTTTTCAGCTTATTTGTTCTGTAATGGCTACCAAGAGTGGCTTATTGACTGCAACTATTCAAGTCGAATTAACAGTACTGCAAAAGTAACGAAATAAACAATTATGCATCTTTTTTATTATACTGCTGAAGATATTTTATTGTAAGAAGGTATTCAGTAAGCTCTTTAAATGACTCTCAGATTATGTTATGGGAATCTTCTGGGTTTTAGGTAAAGACATACAGGTGCTACAGTCAACATATCTCACAGATTTGAAAGCAAGTAGGTCTCAGACTAGGAGGAGAACTGTTATTCTAATTTTTTTGTTATTATTCTTGCAGGTTGTTTTAGGACACGAATCATCTTCATTTCAGAATGGATTAAGCTTTTGGATCATTTTCTTTCACCACAGCTCTTCACCTTCAGACACGCCTTTTCTGTCCTCTTCCTTCTCCCACTTCCTTTCTGACAACTTTTAACATCCGCAATAATCACATTCCAAACTTTTTAGTAATAGTGTAAATGGCTTCTCACCCGTATGGCATACTTGTTACCCACAAGAGACCCGCTGTCCACAGCTTTGCCATCAGAAGTCGTGGACTGCCTTCTGGAACTCGCCGCTTTATTTGTGTAGATGCCACTTACGATGCTCGCCCGTCTTTGGCTACCAGAACTTGCTCTTGATATTTGCCTTACCCTGAAATCAGCAGTAGAAGTTCTGTTTCAATCAACAAAATACAAACAAACAAATGCAAGCACCAAATTACTTGTCCTTTAACTTTCGTGAATGGTTTAAAGGATTTAAAGGTTTAAAGGATGGTAATCCTGAAATAACGCAATTCCTTCAAAAAATATCCGTTCAACTTCTAAGAAGGCTCTCTTAAGCGGCGATAGGAGGAGCGAGGTGGTCAGGGGTGGGGGCAATGCCTGCTGTAAAATAAAAGCCTGAAAGACATTTTACTGGTATTTAGTTTTCTGGGGCTAAGCTTACAAACAGGAACCGATGGGGCAATAAAGGGGCAACATGGGCAGCCTGTGACTGCGTGCAGGGCCGGTTACACAGGCACGTTGCGGCGCGCTGCCGCC
>NW_009630441.1:0-8387 GCF_000690535.1 Cariama cristata
AAAAGGGGAATTAGCAAAATGAACTTGCATGCCAAAAGCAATTTTGAATATTCTAAAAAGACTGTAGCCCTATGGAAGGATTGGGCTTCAGGCAGAAAAAAAGCCCTCGCCGTCGTTAACGGGCGGAGAGAAGGTGAAACGTGCTCCGAGTAAACGAGCCGAAATGACTTCTGGGAAAGTGCCGGCATCAAAATGTAACATTGCATCATTACGAGAAAGACCAGCCTTATTTGCAAGCATCAGGCCACATTACCTCAGCCCCCAAACCCCCGGTTTTTTATCTTTGATATTTGCTCGCAGCGTAACACCTAAAACTCTGGCGTTAATATGAAGAGAGTAACTGTGGTGCATAATATATCGTTGTGTTTGTTGTGGTGCCATTTACTTTTAAGTCATTACTCTACCCTGTACATAAAAAGTCAGCAAATTATCAGAGTTTATTCCATTGGCTTTCTCACACCTTGAGAAATAGCCCATTTGTATTATCATGGTTTGATATATTTCCCATTTACTGCACTTCTTTGGCAAGCTGGCATTTTAATTTAATTATACTTTTTCGCTAATGGTCTTTATTTTTCAGTGTCTCTGTGGTAAAATGCCTTTAAGCTCTGGGATTTTTTTATTTCTTTTTTTTTTTTTTTTTTTTTCCCCCTCCTCTTTCAGTGTGCTCTAGTGTAAAATAGTAAACTGACAAAATTCAGTGTAAAATTCCAAGAGGTGAAATTAAGGAATCTGTTAAGAAATACTGCACTTAAATGATTAAGCATTTTTCACTTTGAGAATGTTATTTCTGAATATATTTAGTATCGTATACTCCTAATAACAACCCGCAATGCAAAAAGAATATAGCATCTATAACACAGATGTTTAAGAGGTTTCATGCAGTTTCATGTGTGTTTTCTAAAAAACCTTGTTATGGGGCTCAGCCTCAGACCACTGAACTCAATGGGAACTTTGCTGTGTTTTTTGTTTGTGGATAGATCCTTAATCCTTAGTGTAAATTAAAACTACTGTTAAGAATAAAATACATGTAGTTCTAATAATACTTCTGATACGTGATTGGTATCAATGTAAAATTCCATTTCAATACGTGAATTCACCGGTTTTCACTCTGTAGTTCTTTTTGCAACTTCTGTTAGCTCCTCGCCTCCAGAAAGGTGGTGCATACACATCCTGCTAATCCTTTTAGCATCCTTGTGTTTGCACCATCACCTTCCTAATAGCCTGCAGGAACTGCTGGATCTCTTTTCCTGGAACATTAACAGAAGTTTGTGGTGTGATCGCTAACTGTTTGCTTTGGCACCTCTTAGGAGCCAGAGAGAAGAGGGTTGGAATTTTTCAGTGGAGGGACATTGCACACTGAGGTGTGAATTAGGAGATCAAAACACAGCTAAACAAATGGGACCCATGCTGTAGGGGTGATGGAAAACCAGGAGTGGACGTAGCACACCTAACCTCACCGCAGTTACAGCTCTACTAAAGCACTGACAACATTCCAGAGAGGGGGAAAGCTGTGGTATGGAGAAAATGTACTGAAAACATGTGACTCTTTTGAATTAGCGCCTTATGTAAATACAAGTTAGTGACACTAGGCCTCTACCTCTGTCTTCTGCATACCTGAGAGATCAGTATGACTGTGATTAAAATTCCACCTTTTATATGAAAAAAACAAAATAAGAAATCACACCTTCGGTCCTGACAGCAAAGCTCTCCGATTTTTACAGAGAAGTTGCTGCTTTGCAAGAGTGTGCCTGTGTGCACACTTTGGTATCAGTTGCCTTAACTGGAGTGCAAGTTTAGAGAAAAATGACTGCCGCCTCCTTTGCTAAATTCCCAGTAAAATCTTTCTGGGTTTCCTTCTGCCACTATATCTCTGTCCTCATCACTTGCACTTTTTGCTTTGCCCTTTGCCCTTCTAAATTTTGACACTTTCTTTAGTCTGTGTCCATATGTGCTGTTGTGCTTTCCATGGGTAGTTGTTACAACCACATGTACAGTCACAATCACATGTTAGATAAAAGCAGTCCTCTTAACCTTATGTTTGCAGATTCTGTTTCCACTGACTTTCTGCTCGCTGAAATCAGGATTGGTTTTGTCACACGAACTTTGTGGTCTGCTTACCTAAATTCAGCCTTGGCATGGGTTGATTCCCCTTCATGTGCTCAGATTAGAGTTTCTGCATTTGCTGCAATTGATCACAGCTAGCCAGATTATGTATCAAATACATTGTATGTCTTAATGACAACAAATAAGGAAATTATTTGCAGTGACTGGGTGAGATGGGCTGCATAGAAGAGGCAGAGCTGTCTTGGCTATAGCTGCTGTGACAATTGCTCTTTGCTCTCTGTGCACAACAGCTCTGCAAGATTCAGCGCCACAATTACACCCTCCTAATTGAAGAAATCACGTAATGAATGTAGGTACTTGCTAGACTGTTTAAAGGGTCTTGGAAAAGAATTGACAGAAATATCCAGAAGAGCATGAAAATGAAACCGGTTCCTGGTGCATAAGAAAGAAATATTACTGCCCATATATGAAATATTAATAAAACATTTACCCCCTTTTTTTTTTTTTTTTAGTTTTTCGATTGAAAAGAACAACAAAACTCAGAAAAAGCCATAAAAATTAGTTTAAGATCTGAAAATGAATCCATAGTGAGACTTCAGGAATTCAGTGTATTTAAATCCCCTAAGAGAGTGCTAAAAATGGACAATTTAATCACAGGAGGGAAAAGGAAACAAATGACAAAAACATCCTTTAGCCAAGTGACAGTGCATAAAGAAGTTTGAAAGTTAAAGAAGCTTGAATCAAAAATAATATACAAGCCTAACAATAAGATTAATTAACCACTAGACAATTTAAAGTGATGTTTCCAAACGCTCATTCTCGATCATTTGAACTCAAGAGTGGATATCTTCCCAGCTAGACAAAGTGCAGGCTGCGGAGCCGCTGTTGTGCTTGTCCATCCTATGCTCTTTTTCAGACTGGCTCTTTAATCTGTTTGTACTTGCCACCATCCACAAAGATGTATGAATTTTTTAATGGAAAACTATTCTTTGTGGCCTCTTTCTATCATCAGAGCAAGGGCAGTAGATAATAACCTCTCATTTTACAACTTCCTCTGTAAATGTTCGCTGGACAATTAGCATTTTCAAAGACTAAGAGCAACCTTCAAAGACAACTATCACCAAACTGAAGGTTGATTGTCAAACCAAACATCAGGATTAATGGCAGAGCGTTAACAATGTGACAAAGTCTACCTCCAGTGTTTATTTGGCACCATTTTCTGTCCTCGCTAATACTGATGCAATAAAAGGATGTCAGCTCAAACACTCCTGAAGTTAGCTTTGAAGAATGTATTTACGAATTCCACATTTGTGTAATATTGACCTAGAGCTCTGGGAACCTGCTGGTGCTCCCTGAGCTAGGAGGGACTGAAATGTGAAGGGTGCCACCAAGCTCTGCCCACAGCAGAGTGCGGCTGCTGACCTCAGCCGGAGCTGGAGGTGGCCCTGACAAGACCTGACAGACCTTGGGCTTCGGCACATTCGGCACGGCTCTGCCTTGGCCTCTCGCTGACAGCTGGCTCTGTTTGCAAACGGTTAGCAGAAAAGGGAAGAATGGGTTTTGCCACACTTTTTCAAAATTTTTATCATACTACTTTTGTCAAAGTTCAGTGTACGTAGTTGGTTGAAAGTTGAAATTTTGATCGGACCACTTCTTTTGCTGCTGATCTAGGCAGGGGTATGGCTACTTGGTGGTTCAGCCTTGAGCTTCAGGCTTTCAGTTTGTGTCTGCTCCTGGGACTCTGGAGGTTACTGTAGCACTGGTGGTGTGCTGGCTTAGTTTGTTTAAATCTGAGCAGCGTAAACCATGTTAACATCACGAATCCCATCGTGACGGCTGTTCATGACAGGAATAAATCAACTAACTAAATGGATAGTGTAATTCATACAGAGCACCTTAGATTGCTCTTCTCTCATGCCTTAATCTGCGATGGCAAGGACAGAGAACAGTTCAAAAGTCCTAGCCAGAACTGGTGGTATATATGTTTTAAACCATTCTTTTGCACATGCAAAACTGAGAAGTGGAAGTTATATACAATAGAAGGAGAACAATGAGTGGGAGGTCTCGACTGCATATTTCAGAATCAAGTTGGAGTAGAGCAAAACCAGAAGATGTTAGCCTTTACTCACACTGTGCCCTAAAGGCCTGGCATATGGTCGTAGCTTTACAAGCAAAATCAACTTTATTCTTCCATAGAAAATAAACAAGTTTGGGGGGTTTTGTTTTTGTTTTAAATCCACAAGTATCTTTCGCTTTTCTTTCTGTTTCACAGTGTTCTACATCCATTTTTTTGCTTGGAAATTAACATAGTACTGGATATTAAATAATTTGGTATACAAATGTTACTATTCCCAGTCCTTTACAATGAGCACGGACAGATGCAACTGTTGCCAGATGGAGTCTTTTCTGAATATAATTCTTGCATTCAGTTCAGATTCCGTACAGCACCTTGCACTGATGCAGTGTAGTTTAAAGAACTGTTAACCATTAATTAAATTCCATTTTATTAGATATATCTCCATAAGTCATCAAAAGTGAGGAAAAAGAAATAAGAAAAAATGTTTTCAATCAATTTTACATTTGAAAGTAAATAGCCTTAGTCTTTTGTTGCACTGATAGAATTAAAACTTGTGAGCAAAGTTTGTCCAGCTGCAATTCCAAAGGAGGGCAGCTCCTTAATGCAGCAGCATGAAAGCGGGAACTCCTGCCACTTACACCGTGTAGCTTAATTTTGGGAACAGTCTAATGCTTCTGGGGAATTCATGAAAGTGCGCTAAAGCAGACTGATAGCTTTTAGTTTAAATCGCTTAGGGTTGTGATGGGATAGCTGAACTCCAAGGTTTTTTAAACTAAACAAATGAAGAGCTATTGGAATTCAAGTAAAGAAGGACTTTTAAAACTTAAAAAAAACCCCCAAAACTATCTAAGGATAGAGTAGCTGTAGTCTTATACAAGGTGAAGGCAAGAAGGAATGACTTCAGCAGCTAAGCATAGGCTTCCCTACTCCAAAGCTGACCAAAAGATACTTCAAAATTTTCTAAGAATATAGTAAAATTGGAGAAACTTAAGAAAAGAGCCAAAAGAATGCTTCAATGGAGAATGGAAAACCAGTGTTACCTGAGAAACTAAGTCAGTCCTGCTTATTGAAGAAAAGGTTAACTAGTGACTTGATCAGGATGTATAATTATCTTCCTAGGGAGAAGATTTCACATCCAGAAGAGCTCCTTTAATAAAAAGAAGGAGTAACAAGGCAAAAGATCTAGAAGTTGAAGCGAGTTGAAGTTAAAATGAGAGGAAAACTTGGATGCACGTTTTCAATATGAATGTTAGTTAATCATTGGAATACCATTGTATGTGGCAATTTTCCATTGCCATTAAATCAAGATAAAACAAAGCAGAACACTTTGAGGGATGTAAACTTTGATAGTAGAATAACGCAAAATTCTAGGAATTGAAGTAACTAATCAAAATAGCTTTACAATTTTAGGACCAATCAATTTTGCAATTTTAAAACCGAGCCCCACTACCTCTGGTTTACTATTTCTTTACCTCCCTTTGGTTCAAGCACATCCTGAGTAAGCCAGTGCATGTTCCCCGACACCTTGGTATACTGCCTCTTTCCTCTGCTTATTCGAATCTTGAACTTTATTAGAAGCCAAGGCTCATCAGTGTAACAGCTGTGGATTTTGAGGCTACCATGCATTTTGGCAGATCCTGTGGGTGTCTCTCTCTTCAAAAGTGTGTGTCTATCCCTTCTCTGTCTTTTCCAGGCATAGAAATTAACTCTGTGACCAGGCTGTAAAAGAATGACAGCTACACTTGTAGACAGTACAGGTGGTTGCTGCCAAAGAGAGTGGTCCAGCTTCCGCATCCATCCATCTCCCTTTTCCTGGTGTTACCATTCTCTGCTTTCCTCTTACTTACTCTGCTGAGCTGGCTTGTCTGCCTGGGCATAAAACTGTTCTTTTTTTTCCCCATACAGTTTGGGGAAAGTTTATCAGTAGAATCTGTTCGGAAGGGCACTAAGACAGGCTAGCACAAGAGAAGAGACAGGAGCATGCAGCTGAGAGCAGGAAAGGGGGCACACAAAGGGAGAGGTGGATGGAAGAGAGACCATCCTGCAGCACCGAGCCACAAATCAACCCAGAAATCGCCTGTGATTGTGCCCCAGCTGTAGTCACATGGAGTGTGCACGCTGCTTGGTGATAGATTATGTTTTCAGTGCTTATGAGACTCAAGCTACCCGTAGCCTTTATTTGCTACTGCTGCGGCTTTTTATAACTGTGGCCATTACTGTTTCTTTTGTCTTTGTTCTCTGGAATGTTTAAGAGAGTTGTGCACATGCTGTTTAACGAGATTTATTTGGCCTGCAAGCTGCAGATGGGCAGAAATCAAAGGAGGTGGAAGTGGACATTGACATGACCTCCAGCACGTTGTTTATGGAGAACATCCTTCTAGTGATGTATGACAAGTCTGAGGTCAATGATTAGTATCTATTAGCTCTTTGAAAAATGGAGGAAGCAATAGTACCTGATGGTGCATGTTTTAGATCTGGTTAAAATGGAGAAGCCTAATGTGAGAAGAAAAAAATGCTCCAGTGTCTATGTATACAATTACCACACATCACCAGGGCATCTTAACACTCAAAATACTTACACACCAAGTTGTCTTAGTAGGAAGAACTGTGATCTAGATTCCTTCTCCCCTGTCTCTCCTCTCAAACAGCTGGATTTGATTATTTGTTATTATTCACTTCTTCCTCCTTTTTCCTCTAAATTCTCTTCATTTCTTTTTGTTTTTGTTGGAAAGCTAAATCAAAGAGGAGCTTTACATTCAGTTCCGAATGCAGTGAGCAATGTGGTAACTTGCTCTTCTGCAAAAAAGAATTATAAGGTCTTGTATGAGCCACCTCATGCCAGCTCTCCTCCAGTTCAGCCACATCATGAAGAAATGGATAGGCTTTCCAAGAATTTGGAGAAATTCCAATATAATATTAGCATGAAAAAAATCTGTGTAGAGTAGCTGATAAAGTGATTTGTAACTTTCCAACCACTAATGTTAAGTGGTACTGCAACAACATTTGCAACGTTCATCAGTCTTTTCATAGACCTCCTTTTCATATAATTTCATATAGAATTGAAGTAAAAGAGATTAGTCACATCCACCTATGGAATTGTGAGTAAATCCACGTCATACTTGAAATGGGCATACTCAGAACTGTAAAAAAAGAATAAATCTTTTTTACAATTTTATTGATAGGACAATAAAAAGTCTTTTTTGCTTAAAGAGAGTTGCCTGTTCTTCAGAAAAAAAAAAATTGAAAAATTAATTTAAAAAATTGAGAAGAAATAATACCAAAAAAATATTCCTTTGCTTCTGTTATTTATACCAACAAGGAGTACTTGTACAGAAAAAGTTGATACCGAGACCAAAATGACCGTTGTCTTTAAAATGAGACCAGAGACTCTTTATACTAGCAGTATATCTTCAAAATTAAGTTTTCTTCAGAAGAAGCTGCCACCATACTGTACTTGTTTGGGGAGGTCAGTCCCCAGCGACAGCTGCCCTTCATCTTTGCAGTGTCCAGGCAAAAAATCTTTTAGAA
The DNA here is from genome assembly GCF_000690535.1 of Cariama cristata. Taxonomy (NCBI): domain Eukaryota; kingdom Metazoa; phylum Chordata; class Aves; order Cariamiformes; family Cariamidae; genus Cariama; species Cariama cristata. The sequence continues at coordinate 7,673 of NW_009630441.1, forward strand.
GAAGTGATGATTTGTACTTTGAGTAAAAGATGTGAGAGGCTGCATGAGTTGAGCGGATGTGAGCCTGCGATGCCTCGGTGTCTCTCCGACAGGCTGTGCTAGAGGACATGCTCTAGCGGAGCAGCTCTCGTAAATTCTTTTGAAATTATTTGAATGCACTTTCAGTGGCAGAGGAGGGAGAGCTCTATTGTCTGCGACACTGAGGCTCGCATAGAGCAAACCGTGTATGTTTATGGCTGGACTGGGACAGAAAAGGAGCCAGGGGCTCCAAAGCACCTAGTTGCTGATATTTCCTCATGTTTCTTTGAAAATGCAGCTTCATAAACAGAGTACACAAAGTTTTATGTAACTTTCCGTGAATCATTTTCCTGTTACGGAAAGGATTTTAGTTTGTTCCCCAGTGGCTCGGATGCAACAGAGCAGTGACACTTACTCTGGGGAATACTGTGCGTGGGTGCCTCTGTGGGAATGTATATGTGTGCGGAGGGATTTGATAGTATCTATATTTGTGTGCTCTCATTCAGGTGTTTGCGTCTGCCTTGCCAGCTCACAGCGCTGAGATCCTCTAGGATTAGTCCCTAAATCTTAATGAAGACCTCCTGTCTTCAGAAATCCTCTTCCACAATGGTTTTCAGTGCTTTAGGCAGGCATACAACTTTCCTTTCCCCATTCATAACTTGGAGTCTTATCCTTTTTTCTTTTTTCTTTCCCCCCC
>NW_009630441.1:8438-34959 GCF_000690535.1 Cariama cristata
ATCACCACATTCTCTCTCTGCTTAATTTCTGCTACAAAGTTCTCCAGTTCTTTTATCTGCACAGCTGTTTTTAATGGGCTGTTCAGAGAAGGAACTGATAATGGGCACTTTGTGCTGTTTGGATTATCACTAGTTCTAAGGTTGGCAGCCAACATTGGCAATATGCTCTTCTTTAGGCAGCATTTTTTTTTTTTTTTTTAATTTAGCTGGACAGCACCCCAGTGACACCAGAGAAAGCTGCAGCAGCAGGCTGACTAGCAGCAGTACGCTATCCGCTCGGTCTGCTTCAGCTAATACCCAGTGGCTGTGACCATCAGCTTGGGGACTGTTTTCCTTCCTTCCTGTCTTTCTTAATTTTTTCCTTATCCTTTATCCTTGGACTTGTCTTCAAGGGAAGCTTAGGGGGAAGTTGAGATTCATCAAGATACTTAACACATACACAGCAGGGAACTATGAAGAATTTTTTTTGCAATAAGGCTGGTTAACAGATGTGCAAAGTAGGGGAGTGGCTAAAGATGCTTTTGAAAATGCCCCGGCCTTGCCTGAAATGACCTCTAAGCCTTGTCATTGTTACAAAATATTTGGGAAAATGGAAACGAGTGGATTATGTGTGATCAGAGTCTGTGTGAAGTGGAAGGAGGGTTTGTATCCCGCTGTCATTTCATGTAGCTTTCTTGAGTCACAGCTAAGGTGACAAACAGCTGAAAATAGCCTGTCCATTTTTTCGTATCCTCTCTTGACCTCTAGATGGTTTGGATATCTCTACAAGTCTCTAGAGGAGAAAAGTGAGAATATATGAAGGAAACAATACGAAGCAGAACTTTCCTAAGTGATAATATTCTTCTCCAGGTTGTTAATAGTGGGCACCAGCTTAAAACAAGGACACGTGATGAAGAGTTCAGGCTTCTTATTTCAGCCCTGCATGGATGCTATCATAATTTAAAAAATCACTATGATCTTAAGGTCAGGCCAGATGTAGAGTCACTATTCGGTCTGCTTTGTGGCAACACAAAGCACTTTATTCATCTCACTGAGTAGCTTAAAATGCTAAATCCATTAATTTAGTTACATTTAAAGAAAAATAGTTAGATACTAGTTTTGGAGCAGTTTCACGAGGTCAGCCACTATACAGTGTGTCTTCAGTTGCCAGGGATTTCTAAGAGCTGTTTCTTCTCTGTAGTGTGTACTCTAGCTCAAGTACCAAGGAATTTTACTGACACAGAGTTAGTATCTTGTTGGTTTCTGAAAGTCCACTGTGTTTTATCTGAGATGGCAACATTTTCTGATTTCTGTATGTGTTTGTATGTGTCTAGATATCTCTACTGCTTAGTAATTTTATTCTGATTTTTATTATTTTATTATTTTGGAATTAGAATATGTATGTACATGCAAAAAGTCAACATAGTTTGTCAAAGCTGCAGCTGTAAGAAATATTATATGCTATTACTACTTAGTACTAAGTATGGAGTTGCAAAACTTCTTTTCAGTTTCCAAGAAAAAATTACATCCTCTTGCAGAACCGAAAAAGAAGGTTCAATTTGTTTAAAAAGTTACTAAAATTTATTCCTCAAAGGGGAGAAACACCCAAATAACTGACAGTACTGCTGGAGAAGTCATTGTTCTCTTCCTGAATTACCAAAAAGTTGCAAAAATTTTTCAGGATTTTTCCCTAACACTTCTTGAGAAGCTACCTTTTTCATAATGGGGAAATAGGGAAGTACAAAGCACAAGTACCTAAAAGATATTAGATAAACCTAAAATAACACAAAAGAAATTGGGGGAAAAGAGATAACTATAATAAAACTGTTGTAATATGGCCATCTAGTACAGAGCCAAAATTTCAGAGAACCTTGTTATCAGTGTACCTACCACATTGCTTTAAGTTAAATCCACAAGAAAGTATGCTTATTTTTCCACCAAAAAAAAGTCTATGAACTCAATGTAGTCTGACAGTTCTCAAAACCAGTGTGAAATTATCATGAACCTCAATTTCTGAAAAGTTGTCTGCATGTTTTTTTTGCATATGCATAAAAAACCCCAATTTTTGAATATAACTATAATATTTAGTATTTTCATCACACATTCCATCTCTTGAATTGCTTTGTACGTATTGATTGTCATGACACCTCTGTGAGTTAGGTAACAATGTTAGAGTGAATTGAATAATTCACAATGAATAATTTATTTGAAGAAGTTAGTCCCTTGGTTTGCTCTCAGAATATCTATCAGAATCTTACTACTGCTAAGACTTTAAGCATTTAAAGTTTTTTTTTTCTTTTTGCATTCTAGCGACGTTTATTACTTACAGATGCTTCTATTCAACTTTAAGCTATTTCAGCTACTTTTTATGTGCTTGGTGTGATAAAATAAAACATTAAAATAATGGTAAGATGGTAGGAGGATGATCAGGAGATGAGTACATCCTAGTCACAAATCACACTTTCCTTCAGTCTCCATGATTCATTTCTCTGATGTGTTGGATCCTCAGGCTAAGGCACCCTAGGTCTTGGGACATACTTGTTTGCACCAGAGAGGTGGGGCAGTTTTCCCTTGCTAGTTAAACTTGCTTTGCTCTAAAATGAAAGACCGTTAGCTTGAAGTCAAGTCAAATTTGTAAAGCCAGAATGACAGATACGGTGGATGTTCAAAGTCCAAATATAATCTGGTAGGCAGGAAGTAGTTTATGTATATAAAAACTTGCTATTTATAGCTGCTACCTGACTGGAACAGGAGACTTCCAACCTTGAAGGGCAGGCATCAAATTCAACTGGTAAAAAACCCCAAAATCTTATTTTTGAGGAAGAAAGAATTGAGAAGAGGGAAGGAGGAATTTTATCACTACAAGCATAGCATTGATATATTGAAGATTCTCATGATTTTATTGGTAACGAAAATAACAGGTTCCCAGATATTCTTTGACATCAAGGGCCTGATGGAAGCCAATTAAAATCAGTGGGGAAAATGTCTCCAAATGCTTCAGTAGGGCTCAGATCAGGTCTTCAAAGTATGAGTAACTTTACACTGAAGAACACAAGGGCACACACTATCCGAGACTTTAAAAAAAAAAAAAGTTATTTAACTTTTAGGAACACTAAAAACACAAACTGTGTCACATAAAATTAGAAATCAGTTCATAAAATAGTAATAACTGACCTGCACAATGTAAATTTCCTGAAATGTGCACTCTTGTTGGCAGCAAGTAACAGCTAATGAAGGGAGTTTACAGAGCTGATTAACAAGGCCCTATGTTTTTTATTAGACTCATTTTGTTAATCCCTAAAATTAAGGAATTCCAGGTGTATGGAGCCAAGTATGCAAATGATTTCCTTCCGTCTAGCTGCCGATTTCATAAAAGGTCCTCCAAACAGTGAAATAAAACACAACATGCATAATGTGGAAAGCTTTACTACATGCGAGAGAACAGTCTGGCTTTACAGAGTTAAGCACAGTGTGCTGTAAACTCGCCACAGATACAAATTTGAACAAAGCTGTAAAATAAATATAAAAAAGTAAATTAAAGGAATGAATAGAATGGAAGGAAAAAAAAACCAAAACAAAACAAAAGAAAAAAACATGCCTTCACTTTCCTGGTTGTCAGTTCAGCTGTTGTCACAGCTGAAAACAATATACCTAAAATTAAGCTTATCAGACTAGTGTAAGGCATACAGATCTCTGCTGAAGCAGAAACAGATGTAAAATGATAAAGGAAACCATCATAATCTGCTAAAGATGTACCAATTAGTCTGGTGGTGCTACGGTACTGCATATGCTTATTCTGTACAATTATACTTTTAAACTGGCTTATTAGCCTATAACGTATGCAAATACCTAACTCAGTGTTTAATTTTGGGTATACGGGCCTGGCACCATTAAAGTCAATGATAAAACTCCTCTGACTAAAACAAATATACACCCTCGAGCTGCTCATTACTTTCACCTCCTTTCATCTTGTCACAGTTCGGCAAAGTACTTTAGCATGTGAGGAGTCTCAGTAACTTAAAATTAACCCTAGCTCTTGAAATTCAGCAGGCTATAAAATACTTACTACCTTTTGGGGCAGATTGCTCTGCCTCTGTGTGACGTTACATAGACAATTCATGTCCACATTAAGTTTTAAAAGCTTATAATTTTCTGCAAGTCCAATGTTACATGTTTCAGGATGCTCTTTTTTCCATTTAGCCATAGATAGGCACTGTCCATTCATCTAAGAGTAGTCATTTTTTACCTCATGGGACCAGTGGAGCTATAAAACATGCAGGAAAGGGAAGAATTTCGATTGGCAAGCTGTGGTTTGCCTGGAGTCGGTGAAAAGCCATGAGGCCAAATCCTGGAAACGCAAGACTAAACAAGGAGTGAGTTCAGGGGGAGGTAATATGCTGCTATAGAAGCATACTCTTCGTAAGAGGCAAAGACTCAGGAGTCTGAGATAAGACTGGCAGCAGCTTTGACGATGTGATGAGAAAGGTACTAATTCCACACAAATAACTCAGCTGTTAGTCTCTAGTTGCTGGAGTCCATGGTGATGGAAAGAAAAGCCCTTATATTGCTTTATCACATATCTTACATTCTTCCCAATGAACTTACCTTCAGGATTTGGTCCTGAGAAGGCATCCTTACTCAGTTAAATGGATGAAGTCACTAGGAATATCCTTGTAACCTGAGATTACTTACAAATATGTAGGACTGGATGTTTAGGTAGGTACTCCTTAGTAAACTCATCTTGCAGGAACGTGGCAAGGTGAACTGATGGCATCCGATACAGTCAAAACAACCTTCCTGGGAACATACTGTATACCATGTCCTGTGGCTGCTCAAGGCACCTAGGCAATTGTCTGGCTTCAGTATCATATCTACAGGTTAGACCTGCTGTGGATTTTCCACAGAGCAACCCCCAGAAGGCTACCCGTGGACATGAACTATTTGATCTTTGAACTTTATTTTCCTGATTAAATGACATAGGGCTCTCCTCTGTGTCCTGTCAGTTTAAATATTGCACGTGATGCTCTTGGAGTGTTAATTTCATGTTTTTTAAAAAAATCTTCTTTCAAACAGTTTCTTTCAAAATATCTCTTGGTTTCAGGACACCACTGTTTTATGTACTGAGGTGGAGGAAAAGAAACAAAAATTGCCTTTGTCTCTTGTGTGTGATTGTGGTTGTTGTATTCTAGCTTTGGTCCTAATATATTTCAAAATTATATTTCTCTAGTGATACACTGAAAAAAAAAAAAAGAAGTATTTATGTTCCAGCCAGGCTCACTCAACTTTTTTAAAGGTGCTTAAAAAAAGGAAATAATTACATTTATGGCCACTTCACCATAACCAAGCAAAATGGCAGTGATGTAAATGACAATATGGCCATGTGTGCTCTTAACACGCTTGTACTATTCACGTGCTGTTATATGAGACACTGACATTTGCATCCTCATGAACTAGCAGTGCATGCAATGTATTTAGTTATGACAAGAAAAAAAAATTCATAAAGAAAAAATAATTCATAAAACTAAATATTAAAAGGTTGTTTCTGTTACTGGACTTTCCAGTTTGTTGTGTGTTTGTTAATAGAGCAGACAACCATAAACTGTGTGCTGAGGTTTAAAGGTACTCACTAGGTGATGGAAATAATAAAAACCAACACACCAATCTCAAAATCTTAGAGTTAACCACAAGTCCAGTTCGCTGAATGTTCAGATTTGAGTCCAATTTGGAGTCAAATAGAAAATGTTGTTACAAATCTTGTGCAGGTAAATTAAGTGCCATTTTTCCACCCTGTTCTTTAATAGCACTTGTATGCTGCTACTACAAATCATGTTAAAAAGGCTGTGGAGCAAAGAGTTTGGGTAAAAGTTGGAAGTGTGGCATGTGGTTATTATTACAAATTTTGTCAGGGAAGAGTAGCTGTCAGGACTTGGATTGACAGTGAGCGAGCACACCATGTTAGTACGCAGGGCATCAGTTCACAGTCAGTGTTGCGTAGAACATGCCAATGCTTTTTTTTGGTCCCCCAGGAAAGATGTAGGAGGACGTGATGAGAGGCAGTTGTGAATGAGCATTCTTTGACAAAGGTCAAATGCAATTGTTTGCCATCTGCCCTTTGCCAAGTGGGTTGTATTTAATCTCAGCCATCATCTTCAGCAAGCTGTACCAGAGAAGTGCATGACATATTGTGATAACAGTATCTTTAGATACAGCTCTCTGATATGCTGGGATATCCTTTCAGGTTGCAAATAAAACATTTTGAATAAAAATCACAGGTAGGAAAAAGCTTTCATTATAGGAAATCAATAAGTTTATTATTCAGCCTATCATAAATACAAAAGTAATAACAGATTTCAGCATTCACCATAAATTCATTGCAAAACTGGTATAAAGAAAACCTTTTACAGCTACAAGAAGTACGTCACTTGTCCAACCCAGTGGTAACAAGAGTAAATACAGCTCAGAATCGTATTATCCAATGTGCAAAACAAAGAATTCTTTCATACACTTACCTAATTAGTCCAACTAATGTACACGTTCAAAGTCTAAGCATTAGCCAGATATACATGTACTATTATACTCTAAGAATTTTGCTGAAGAATGACAGGATTTTTTTTTTTTTTAAAGGCAACTAAACATGAGACTTGGATACTTACATTGAAATTTGTTTTTATTTTGAAAAGTTTGAAAACAAAAGCTTGATCCTTTTGTCATTTACATGCTTGATTACTGTTGATTTTACATGAAGCCAATGGACCTATTTATGTGAGTATGCAGGATACCAGAAGTTGGTAACTCTAGTTCCAGTTAAAATATATTTATTGCTTTGTGAACACGTGCAATGAATTGTGGAGTTCAAACAGATAGTTATATTCCAACTTAGAACACTGAAACCTTCAGTCGGACCAGTACCTAATAAGAAATCTGTGAATAGTACTTCCATTAATATAATCATAGTAACTATGTGGGTAGGTGCTTTCCTATCCTGCTATGAAGCTAAATAGGCATCTTCTGTTGCAGATACTCATGGAACTCAGCTCAGGCCTTGATAATGAAGCATAGGTCCAAACTTTGCAAAGAGCCACGATCATCTGCAATCTCAGAAATGCTCAGGTTGTGAAAAACAGAATACGCTCCTGGTTTGCTCCATCTGGAGGGCAGTAAGGCACCGACTTGCTCAGTGAGTCAAGAGACTCATTTTAATGTTCTCCCAGTGTCGCACCGACATTGCTGTGCCCATCTCTCAGAGGCATGATTTTGGGATGGTTTCCAAAGATGTACTTTACAGGCAGCATCCTTTTTATCTATGATTGTATGCTGGCTTCATGAGTGTCATCAGATTTTCAGTGGCAGAGTCAGTGTGTGCTAGCCATCCTCATAAAATACTGGGGTAAGAAGGGGACTATTTGTGATGATGAAAGCTGACTTTACAGATTTCCTTTCAAGAATTCGATTTCACTTAAAACAGATCAAAGAAGTTTTTCTTTATAACAATGTTTAGAGGGTAGCAACTTGGCATTCTTCTTGGCTCTCACCTTTCTGCATAAATCTGTGAGTAGATTAAGCCACTGCAGCTCTCTTGAGAAAAATACATCCCCAGGAACCTCAGGCTCTGTGGTCTCAGCATCACTTTTCATATCTCTCTAAGGCAGAATTTCAAGTAAAGGCACAGTGACCTGCCTGGTTACCAGTTTCACATACTACTTTGTATCCTGTTTTGGCCACCTCTCCCAGCACCTTACGAGACATGCTGCCTAAATGCCATTCCTAAACCCCATGTCTGACTCTTCTGTCATATGATCTGCCAGCTTGAATCAATGAAGATGAGGAAGATTTTGTAAGCTCAAGCTGTTTATTTAATAGGTGGCTATAGATACGATATGTTATTCTTGAAGACTTGGAAGCAAATTACTACCCCTTACGGAACTGCTCTTCCAAACATCCTCTGTGCAGATTGATGCTTTATTGTGATCAATTTAACGTATGAAAATATTGTAGAACTAGACTCAAGGGGATTGCTGCATGTTACAAAAACCTCACTGTACTTCTAACTCCAAATAAGATTGTGGTCCTAGAGACAGAGAGTAACAGTTCATGGTAGGACGCATCACGGATAAATAATTTAACAAACTGTCGTTTTACGTACACAGAGAATAATAGTCAACATTCGGAATAAACTACCAGAAGCAGCAATAGTAATAACGATCATTTCAGGAGAAGTTACACAAATATGTGGAAGAATAAAGTAAATCTGCTAGCTCTAAAAATGTTCCAGGCGTAGACTAGGCACAGACTTTGGTCTCCTCTCATGTTATAATTTTCCGGTTTTGCTTTCTCTGAGAGACTAAAGCATATATTCAATCAAACTCACTGCACTAAATCTGCTATATGGTTTATCTTGAGCTTTAACTTCAAAGTGTTTTTACCTATTTAAGAAACTGATTGTTCCTCTGTAATTGAAAGAGGAAGAAACTGTTTTCAGAGTATGAAGATAACAAAACTGTTTTACTATAACATGACATACAAGTTATAATTTATATGCATTGGCTCAGGTTCTCCTTCTGCCTACCTGGTCTGGTGCACTTTTCTCATGTGCATGTGACCCTCAGATGGTGGAAAAATCCCTTTTAGAAGGAGAACAAACTTGCATTATTACTGAAGGAAAAGAACACATAGATAAGGTGGTGTGATTCAGAGGTTAAATTCAGTTTCTGCCTTTCAGGTGATATAAGACACTCATCCATAATTCTTGCAGTTCATGAGGATGCTGGAAATTATCTCAAAATGGGTGTTGAGAAGAGAAGAAAGGCAAGTTGAAATGGCACAAATAGTTTATTTCATCTAACTAAAATTTCAACTTATACTCTATTTGACTTTTCTTGGGTTTTATCGTATTGCCTGAATGGGTAGCAAATCGTATTTCAAGCCATTTTAGAACACCTGATTACCTGTGTTCCTGCAAGCTGTGAATCCAGAGATTCAAGCTGTTGCATTGCAGCTTATTTCAGCATTGCATTGTCACTGGCAAAATACAACTGCAGACACAGCATGTAGGTGGTAGAGAACCTTTGGTGTGTAAAATGGAGCTCCTATTTTAAGAACAGGGAGCAGGTTGTTTTTCTGTTAGAAAAGAGCTTTATGCCTTCAAAACAGCTCTCATTAGAATAGGTTTGATTGACTCTGAGCCTCTTTTGTTGTTTTTTCTGTAGCTTTCCTATAGGCAAAGATCAATTGATGTCACACCTACCTGTTTAGAAGTCATGAGAAAATCTCTACTGATTGCAGCCAGAATTAGAGCCTGCCACAAACTGCCTTGTATTCGAGTATGTAATGGTTAGTCAGAACCACAGCATTAATTCTAGCACAAGCTGAACTCGAGCTTCTCAAAACATTTTGTACTGTACCTAAGAAAGAAACTTGAAAAGTGTGGGATTTGCAAAAATAGTCTGATCACCCTAGAAATACTAATGTCTGCTTTGCAGGATGAAAAAAAAGTATTTATGAATAGTCATAGTGCAGTAATATTTAAAGTATTACTCTATTTCCCTCTTTTTAATAAGGAGAGAATCTTTGTCAGATATTGTTTTGGTAGGCGTTAGCTGCTTAGTAATGCTAAACTGTAACTTTTTTTGTCCGAGGACAAAAACTCCCAGAGTGTATATGAATTGCCAGTGATGTTTAGGTGACCTGAAGTTTAACAGCTTTAGCACTAGCTCTGTAAATGAAGGAAAAACAAAGCAAAAAATACCTCAGACCATGCATTAGCTGCCAAATCAGCAGAACTTTGGTCATTTCAACAGGGTTTTTTGAGTTGTTAAAAGTTATTTGTGTACTGAGCATTAGTTCTCATGCAAACGAACAACACAAGGCATTCCACATAGAAAAAAAAAAAAGAGATTGGTATGAAAACTGTTCCCATGGTGCAGCTCCTGTCACTGAGTACCAGTGACAGTGCAGGTAGATTAAGTAAAACCAGACAGACTTTTGGTTAATGCTAACAGACATTGCCATGTAAATATGGAGCTATTGTCTACCTTCCTCATACACAACTGATTTTAAAAACGTGTTGAACAACTCGGAGATTATCTCCTCATATTGAAGCTCATTATGGAGTCAAGTGATAGGAGGTCATCCAAAATGTTTCCTAGGAAAGTAAATAAATAGCACAGCGTTAACTACTGAGAAATAGGAAATAAGTTTAGAAAAAGAAGATTCTCTAGAAAAGGAAGAAAAAAATCCCATTGTGCAGCTGCACAGCAATAGAGGGCTTCACCCTGAGATGTTGCCTGTTCACTTGGTCAGGCCCAGAGGTGCTCAGCTCGCTGCTTCCCTGCCTGTTAATGGTCTGCTGTTGCACCCCGGAGAAGTATTGAATCAAGCCTCTTGAATTGTTGCAGTTGTTGAGCAGAAACGCTGTGCAAAGTGTTTTGGGTCCTTTGGTGGCCGTGCTATGCTATGCTAGGCAGATTTTATAGACTATTAAATACAAATCAGGACCATGTCTCCCCATCAAAGAGTTTGCTCTGTTGCCTTTAGGGTACCACACAGGAACTTTTCTCCTGTGAGACCTCAGCAGTGCAACAGGTGTGTATAGAGGCAGCTCGGGATATTAGCAGATATCTGAAGAAAAAAAAGGAGGTTCCTTTTTAAAATTAGGTACAGCTTCAAAGGTTTTGTCTTGGTTGTTTTTTTTTTTTTTTTTTTTTCCTCACCAGGAATCTGGCTGCAATACTGTATGTAACTACTCAAGTTATTGGCACATGTTCCAGGTTACAGAAGGTCTCAGTTGAGGTTATGAAAAATTATTTTAGCACAGTACAACTGTATGTTACTATTCTAATTAGATAGATGTTAAATTATATTTCAAATTTAGCTGGTTAATATGAAAACTATTATTAAGGAACATTCCTTCGTGTTCTAAATGAATGATTGAGAGTGTCATTAATGTGTTTTTTGGCAGGAACGTGACTAGGGGAAGAAATTTTAGGTGACTGTTTGGATAGTAAGTACAGAGATTTAAGATTTGATTGACAATCAAAATTTCTGTTAACCAGAAAGAATTGAAGAGAGAGTCTAATCACTGACAGAGAAAATCCAAATGCTTCAACATATTAAACAAATGTTTCTTTGTTATAAAAAGGAACATTTTGTTGATTTCTAAAGTATTCAAAATAACAGTTTTAGAGAATCTAATAGTTTTTTATGTTTAGGCACCATGAAATTGATTGTTCTGAATGCCTTGAAAATTTAATCGTATGAGTAACTGTACATACACTGTTAGTTCCATTAATTTTGAAGAATGAATTACATGCACACAGTTATAATTTTCTACTATTATGAAAAGATATCCTATATCATGCAGCTGGAACCTGTCAGACTCTCCTCATTCGTGCAAAGACCACGTAGGACAGTTAGGAGATTTGGCCTGCAGCATGGGAAGGCTTTTTGCAAAGCCCACTTGCCTGAGTTCTGCTGTAGGATCACCTTTGATCGCAGTTTAAGGCCACCGAGCAATCTTCCTCTCTCTCACCTCTGACACCTAAGGGCTAAAGCTTTTCCTGGGGGCAGGCTGGGCTCTGCCCACTGGTGTTGCCACTGTCCCTCCGCAGCAGGGCTGGGGTACTCCCTGCGCAGGGAGAGTCCTGTTGGCTCGGAAGGACCTGAGTTTTGGTGCTTGCTAGTTTGGCCTCCCATCATAATTCCTTCTTGGCTATTTGGTATTCCTGTCAAAAGTGAGCTATGTTGCTGGTGTTCCTTCCAGCTTCACTAACAATTTAGGACTTTTTTTCTTTCATAATTAACAAAAAGCTATTTTCTGTTATCGTGGAGTCATACTGTATTCTCAACTACAGTGGTACTGCACCCTCAGAGTACACTCATCCTCACAGTGATAATGTATTTTTATCATCTGTATAGATCAAATGGTATTGAAACATGAAAAATCTGGTCATAATTGTAACTTCAGTTCAAAGAAGAATCTTACCTTTGGTTTAAGGCTGAAACATTAGCCACGTTTTCCTCTGAAAGTGTAACACATTCCAACAAGTACTATCTGGCAATACCAAGACCATATAAAAAGCTAGAAAACTGATTAGCAAATCAAACTGTTTATTTTTGATATCTGAGTATTTCTGGGATTACAGACAAGAACTAAATACATTCAAATTCTGTCACATAGTTCTGACTCTGCAGTTTACTGCACTTAGAAAACTTTTCTTTTGTTCCTTGTGTGTCCAGCATTCATTTTAGCTTCATTTTCCCAGTGGAGTACTGTTCCAACTCAGGAATTGTAATGTCCTGGCAGTTAATGAGGCTTACAAGGGAGAAGAGGAAAAAAAAAAAAAGAAACCAAATAAAAAAAGTTTTAGTACTTCTCTGTTAGGATTTAATCTCTCTGAGACTAACTCTACCCTCCAACTCTGATTAGTTTAGGAACATCTCCTCTGCAGAATATGAATTATTTCTGATTCAAACTGCTATCAGGGAGAGGAGAACTGCGTTTCTTATTTTGGTGAAAGTCAACAATAAAAGCTTTTAAAACTTGTTTTAATAATTTACAGTATAATAAAGTTGAAGATAATAGAAGTTTTAAAGGCTATCTTCTAGCTGAGGTTTCTTTAAGATGTATCAAAAAAGCCAAGAGCTGGAAATAAGCTAAGTAAATATGTAAGAGTCCAAGCATATGCATTAGTAATGACTATTCTAATGTGCAGTTGGCCTGGCTACTATGTAGAAACTGCAAGTTAGGAGCAGTTTCTTTGTTCAACAAATTTAAGTGTATTTTATTCTTCCAGCAGTGTAATGAACATTTGCACTGAGTGAAATCCACGTGCCAGGGGTCAGCACAACTTAGTCACCCCTTAATTCCCACTTAAGTGCTGCTTTGAAGGTTTAGGTGATCCCCAGTCCTTGTGCTAACATACTGCCCATGGGTAAACCCCCTGCCCACTGCAGTACCTCTGGGGGCTTGTTACAGTAGGTCTGCCTTTGCCAAAAGAGAGTCTAGAAATCTGCCCCAGTGCCTAGCAATCAGTACAGCCTAAGCTTAGTTTTCAGCTGCAGAAATAAAATGGTTCAAGAGTAATGCATGTTGTGGTGCTGAGCAGGGTGAAGGGGACTTTTCTTACTCTCCACTTGAGTTCTACCATCTGGCCACCAGTCAGAAGATGCACTGCTATGTATTTAAATGTCATCTGCTGCACTGGTGGCAATACTATAATCAAACCATAACCTGTTAGCACCTGTTGGAAAAGGAGTCAGAGGGATTTGGAACTGGCTCATCAACTCCTGAAAATGTGGGGGAGAAGGCAAAGTCTATGTATTCTCACAAGCACAGCTTCGACCTTCTTCAGAACCCCTTTACGGGGCCCTCCAGTATACAGTAGATCCCATGAGTGGTGCTAGAGGCCAGGCAGTTCCTGTGCCTTGTATGTGGCTGAAAAGTGCTGACTACCTGGGGCTGGAAGGCACTTGCATACAATAGTGTTTCTAAGTGATCACCTGTTATGAAATTATCATAATGAAGTCTTCCAGAGAAATTCATTCATTAGAATGCTGCTTAGCTGCTGTCAACAGTATTCCAGCAAGTATAATTATATTTCTATAGGACTGTTACTACATAATTATGCATCTGGCATAAACTGCATTATATTTGCACAATATTGAGAGATGCCTTTTAGTGTGTTGAGTGTTTGAACTTATTTTGACCACCTTTGTCTTTGAAAAGTTCAATATCAATGTGAGTACATTAGAACTGTTAAAAAAAAGTCAAAATTCAGGTTAGATCTGAAATGTACAAATAAAAATATTTGATCAAGGTGCACGTTGCTGCTTACAAGAGGGATCGCTATCAAAATGGTCACTGCAACCTGTAGAGCTGTTGAAGGATGGTAGTCTGGTTTTACATAATCTATATATGAGACTAGAGATGACAAACTAGTGCTAACATCCTTGGAACCTCCCTGGAAGACATGAGAGTGTCTTGAATCTGTAGATAGCACATAAATGATCAGAAGAATAATAGTCTGCAGAAGGAGATGGCTTGCAGACTGACCCCAATTTTATTTTGCAGCAATGGATTAGAAATAAGAACACTCTTATGACCTCTGTCAAACTTTTACTGAGATACAGAGGTAGCACTGTTAAGTAAAAAATGAAGTGCAGAAGTCAGAATGGATAAAGTCCTTTAAATGATTTCAAGCTACAATTTTAACTTGCAAGTAGATTTCTCAAATCAGCTCTAGGAAGATATTAATTAAAAATACAATTGGAACATATCCCTCATTGTGCATCTAGGATTCTAGACTTTAATCTGTACTGTGTCAGCAAGATCATCTTACCTCTTTTCTCTTACAGTAGAGGGAAAGGGGCAAATTTCATTCAAATCCACAGTCACAGGGACTTCTGAATAGTATTACAAAGCTTGGACATTGTAGTCAGTAAAAATTCCCCGTGTCTTCAAGGGGACAGACCCAAATTGCTTTGAGACCCTTTACAATAAATATATACTGTATATGCAAATGATTCTAAACTAGTTTCTGATGGTTTCAGAAGGTCCCTAAACCAACCCACAATATTTGCTAGATGCCACTGATTTGAAGTTGCTTTTTAGCATGCAAGTCTTAATTCAGTTTGGCTAATGAGTATCTTGAACTTGTCTTGATCACAAAGGCAATTGCTAAATTTACCCAAAACTTTCAGCAGTCAGTGGTATTTGCCTGATCAGGGTGTGAAATAATATTCCCTGGTACCAGCATATTTGTTATATAGCAGTAACTTCCTCTTCTGACGTTGGGCAGTAGTATTGCCTGATGTGTTTAGGTTCTACACAGAGAAAAAATGATCAAGATCCATACTTTTTGCTCAAAACTTCATATTTAAAGTCAAATCACAACAACATGTGGTTAAACTGGTAGGGTGGTAAATAAAACAAGGGTTCAATATCAATTCTTGCCATCAGAGTATCTCATCACCTTAGCAGATGAATGGATTCATTGAACACTGCGTAAAACACTGAACATTTTCTTCTGTTAATCATTCACTGATTCACCTTGAGGGTAGGATAAGTGGTGGATTAACCTAAACTTAATTTGTTCCTTCTTAGGCCCCATACTTGGAAAGAGCCTTACTGTATTCACTCAGCAGTTTAGTCACCAGCGGCACTGACTGACACCTTATCCTTTCAAAGGACTGACAGCTTTCAGAATTTATAAAAATACCTGCTGTGTTATATAGACCTCTATACATTGGAGGTGTTAACATGTGTAATTATTTTGTGATAGTAAACTCAGTTTATAGTTTGCCCTTTGATGTCAGACTTCTTAAAACTAACAAAACTCTGTATTACTAGCTGAAGTTTGTGAGTGAGTATTTGCAAAATCTTTCTGGTGATGTATTGTGTCGGCTAAGGGAGAAAGTACAATGTATCAGTATCTTTGAGGGTAGTTTCCGTGAACTTGTTCAGCAGAGTTAGCGAAGTGCCGCAGCTGGCTATCTTATCTCCTTTTACAAACCAGTGACTTAACGTTTTCATGTGCTATAGTAGCCAAAACAAATAAATATTGGCTGTGCTGTGAAACATTAGGGTTTAAAGTCACTGAAACTTACTACAATGAGTTCCAGAAGGTACACCAACCAATTTCCATGGGAAATATGTCCTGCCAAGGGTAAAGCCATGGGGGTCTTAATCACCGGAGATCTGTATAACATCCTGGATGTGCAGGAAGTCCCATAGCCTGTCTGAGCTCCTAGGAGAAGCAGGTTCCCTAACTGGTATCTCTGAGAGGATTCATGAGTGTCTTTGAGTAAACAAAGGATTCAAGTGACATCGCTATATCTTATCTGACATATATTTGAAGTTATCATTTTAAGCAGATTTGCCTTCATTGCCAAAGACTGGTCAATAAATAAAACCACATTATACTGTATCATTCAAATCATAATTAACTGCTCTGTATTCTCTAAGCATGTATGGTCAGTTAACTAGCCTGTGCTTTTGCTAGAAATCTCAGTTGATCACTTATTTTATGAAAAAACAATCCATGGCTGAACCTTTTTCTTTTGGAAGTTATAAATTAAAATCAGTGGGCCCTGTTAAGTGCAGCTTCACAAATTAATATGAAATATAGTGCTTTTTCATAAGGTTTGAGAACCAGATTTAAAAGCATATTGGTGTGTGTGCACAGCAGGCAATAATGATCCATTATCCTGCAAGCAGAGGAGCTAGCAGCAACACATAAATAAGAAGCAATTGGACCATCTGCTTTGATTTCTGTAGCATCCCCAGAGGATGTGAGCAGGAGCTGACACTTCTCTCCATCTGCCCTTACGTTATCAATTACAGTTAAATTATGCTGCATGCTACAAGGCTGGCAGATATGGATTGTAGATTGTGGCACCTGAAAAATATAGAAGAAAATACATATGTTGCAAGCCAGCTGTTTATTTACAAGTTCTTGACGTTTTTCCTCACTTTCTTTGATGCCTTTTTCTAAAGCTTCTGAGAGACATCTCTGTTTAGTGTGAAATGGAGAAGAAATTAGGTGTAACAGTATAGCACCAGACACCAAATATTCCATTTCCCTGTTTTATGGTTGAATCCTGAATGGCGCACAGAGCATCAAGTGGAGCGGATTTTAAATTTTGAAAAAATAAGTTCTGAATACATCTGGGTCAGCCGCTCTAGCCAGTGTTTATAAAGCATGTTAGAGCAGGAGGGGCAATGCACCCTGTACATTTTTTGTAGCTTAGAAATCACGTGTAAAACTGTAACTTTTATGAAATGTTAAGTGTTTATGAAAGCTCTGGGAGTGGTAGAAGCTGGAATTGAGGGCCACAGTTGCCATGTGCTGCGAGCAAGTGCTGTGTTGAAGTGTCTTACTGCAACCCATAGGAATGCTATTCCCTTTCAACTGGGGATAATTTGGTTGTAAGTTCATTCAATTTTCGACCTGTTTGATGGATGGTTGCCAGTCGTGCTGAATTGCATTTTGGTTTTGTGGTATGGTATTCTGGCCATCGAAGCTGACATATGAACACTACTTAACAACTTTCCTTTTGCCCTGACTGCAATTGGAAGCCTGGCGCATTCATCAATCGCACTAGCCAGTTAGCCAAGGGATGCTCCGAGGCAAACACGCTCCAAACTTTGAACATTGTGCCTTTCTCATAGTTTCTAACACTACTCCTTGCATTTTCAATATCATTAGCCCTATCATTAAACAAAGCCTTTAGCAAGTGCTACAAAATAATAAAATTGATTACATATGCTTTAATAGCCTCTTGCCAATGCTGTCTGATCAGTACAGGCTATTAGAATACTGCACAAGACAGAAGTTAACTGGAAAAAAAAAAAAAAGTCTCTGAAAACACCAGAAAGAAAAGCTTGAACACAAAGTAGCAAACAGCACGCAGCAAAGAGGAGCTGAAAAAAAAGGGATTTATCTGCATTGTGACTACCTGTTATAATAAGCAGTTTACAGGTGCTTTCTCTTGCTGAAATTTCAGCAGAGGACTGTCGTGGGTGAGCTTTGGGAGTTCCAGAAAGGAAAGGTGGGCATCTTGCTATATATGGGCTATATTCTCATATTATTATAATTGCATGTACTTTGCTTATTTTGCCTTTGCTTGTTGGCAGCATTTGGCATTAGTGGTAGTGCTATCCGAGGAGACCGTATTGCAGGCTCTGCCTCCTGTGTCTTACTCTACAGGACTTTCAGGAGGCCATTCCACCCTCTCTGAAACAAGGGGTTTTGTTACCTTCAGTCTAGCAAGCAAAATATTTTGCTCCATGGTTCTCCTCCCTGAGTCCTCAGAGGACTGTCTTTGCCTTTTTTAATTGTTTCTTGTAGTTGTGTGTTTTTGTGCCTGCCTCATTATGCTATGGCGGCTTGTCCCTGAATTTACCTTTTGAGGGTTATGTTGACAAACCCACATTTCCAGGGCGGAAAACATGGTTCTTACTGGCTTCATACCTGTTCCTCTCCATGTGTGTTAGAATGATAATATTACTCTCCATTGCAAAGTGCGAGGATATGAGAATTGTCCTTGGATAATGAAAGACAGAGCCCTACTCAGAATCCCAAGATACAAGCAAAGTTGCCTTATTTCATCATTGAAGAGGAATTTATCAATATGTTTGTAACAGGATACGTTGGTATCTGTCTTGAGCCTGCCTGCTCTAAGAACGTTGTCCTTGGCATGGCCGTGTAGGAAATTCTGTCTTTACCAGCCCACTGTTAGTGAATATGCCCTTGGAGAGGCCAGACCTTCCCTCCACTGTTGGTCACAGAGGGCAGACTAAAGCAGCAAACTCTGGGGCCGTTAGTATAGTTGTTGTAAGAGCTTTACAATTCTTGTGAAACAGGACTCTCCTAATCTTCAGGACTTTATTCTGTGTGTTTATGCTAACTTTATGCTAACTGGAGAGTTTCTGTGTGCTTGTCTGCATCCGGCCACTTGTTCATGCAGGCCTACGTAGAAGACTAAATAGTGTTACTCACAAGTGACTGAGATATTTGAATGTGAGGTTGTTAAAGAAAATACGTGTTTTGAAACATTGACCTACAAGACTTGTCCAAACCATATAAAATTATTATGATGGAAAAGTTTTGATTTTAAGTGAAAATGTCTTAAAATTAGTTGAAATTGTCTCAGGTTCCAGACTTAGACTGTTATTATTGAACAATCCTTTTTTTGATGCTTTGTTGCTATGAAAGGTCAGTATTTATTTTCTTCCCTTTCTGGGGGGAAGGGGGGAAATCAGAACACCTCTGTGTAGTGCCATGTACTGTCTGAAATCTATAACTAACCAGCTACCTTTGTAGCAAACTGACCTTAAAATATTGGATTTTTCTAGTGGAGCAATGATAAGAGTAAGAAACCTGTAAAATAGAAAAGAGCAGCCCAAAAGTCTAAAGTAAATTAAACACATTTCACACTCTGGATATAGCTCACAATAAACCATCAGTAAGAATATTTGTGAAATCACTAAGAAATGTGAAATCACTAAGAAAGTTTTTACTTTCTTAGTCACCACTTCAAAATAAAGTCTTTTTTTCTACCTGTTCTGTGAAGTAGGCTTTCAATTTGCATGTTTATGTACAGCAGATAACTATGTGAAAGACATTAATTTTCTAGTTTACATATGTGGTCCATAAAACTCGAGTTACTAGCTCAGTGTGTAATTATTTCTATGAAATTATTATAATAGCTTTGAACAAGGATTTACATTGCTACAGTCAAATAACTAACAGTTATGTATATTATATTTCATTTTTCAGCAGCAATGTTTGTGTTTTGAAAGATTGTCCCTCAGAACTTGTATATCTTTTGGACAGGGAGGGGCAATAAATGAATGTGCATATTGTTTACGCTTGCATTATAAAGACCAATGCAAGTTATAAATTTGTAACTTAGCTAAAAACTCACTGAAGACAAAAGAATGAATTTGCCATCTTTTTAAGGAGCTTTTGATGAGATACTTGGTTTGGGCTATTAATAAGATAATCTCAAAATAGGTGTTTTGGCTAAGTAATAAATTGTAAGATGTTTTTTAAATTATGGAAGGCAAATTCTGTCTAAGCCCAGGATGGAGGTTCAAATGCTGCAGATATTGTATAATGTCTCTGTCTGTATAATGCCTCTGTGTATGCTATAAGTAGAAGTAATAAGAAAGACTTCAAAACTGCCTTAATAAAGCTTAATAAAAAATAAGGCTTTTAATGCAAAAGCTAATGCAAGCCTTTTCACACTGCTAACCCTCAATGATAGGAAGTTGCCTAAATCCAAATGCTCTAAGCTCACTTCTGGCATCAACCTTGAAATCTTCGACCTCAGAAGTCAGGTCCTTGATTTTTGCCAGAACTGGCCCCTTGCAAACGAGTGCTGAAGCACCGGAAAAACAAGGAGGGGAATGGTTTTAAGTCTGTAACAATGGAACTTAAAAGAGTCCAAACTGACAAATTTCAATATAAAAATATTCTGCAGTTGATTACAATTGAATAAATTGATTTCTGACAACTTGGGGACCTGTCTGGCTAGCAAGAAGAGAGCCAGGCTCCCCACGGACACCAGACCCCGTGGCAGACCACCTGAATGGGATGTCTCGGTCCTTGGGTGTGGCGGGTGGTACCAGATGTGCGACTCGGAGTTGGAGCACTCAGGGTATTGGCCTTCCCTCGTTCATTGAGTGCTTTTAGGGTCCTAGCTCGTTATAAACTTGGCAGAGAGCTGTAAATCTCTTTCCTAGGCAACTCTGAAATGTTTTAGGTTTTAACTGGAATGTAACAAAATGCCAAATTCTCACATCCTTCATAAAATGGAAATGATTTTGTCTACCTATCTCAGCTCAAGGAGTAAAGGGTTTGTTTTCTTTTAAGCTTGCCATCTCCACCCCCCCTTTTTTTTAACACAAACACAAATCAATTCAAAGAATGTGTATGTTTCTAATAGCTTTTGCTACAGCAAGTGGCTAAAGTGGCAGATATTGTCAGTTTCTGTCCATCCAAATTTGCATATCTAGAAAAAGCTGTATACAGCCATTTAAAGATGCTAATAAATAATTTTCTTTTAGTTCAACAAGTGTTCAGTGCATTTTCAGGGTAAGAGTAGAACTGAAAGGTACAGTTTCTAAATCTGTGGTAAGTGCATTAATAGTGCCTTTTGTATTTCAGTTGCTCTGAACTCTGAATTCTGTCTCATGTCAATAGCCTATTTTTTAAAAAATCTACTGATTAAGCAAATAATTTTGTAGCATGTGAAAGTCCTTGTACTTAATTGGATGGGATGGGAAGCTGCATCTCCCCCGTAAAGTCTAATTAACATGGAGACTATCTTCTCTGATGAGTTCATAAGCTGTTCATAGGCAGTTGGGATGTAGCAACTTTGCAAGACACTGTTTAAAGATCTCTGACATCTGAGAAAGCCACAAAATCCAATAATCCTACTTTCAGAACTCCAGGGTGTCCTCTGAGATCAATCTCATATCTAAACATCACATAAAGGGAGTGCATTGCGCTATAGACTGGTTTCTATTGAACACCAAGTAAGAAGCAGCATTAGACATTCTTGAAAAAGAGCTATTATCAGGGGAATAGAAAAGGTTGTCAAATTCTGAAAATTTTACCCATGATTAAAGCGATACTATGAAAAGTGTTATATTTTTAACAAAGGTCAGCTTATCCTCCATCGAGCTCTCTTGAGAGTACCCAGCAAATTATTTATTGGGAATAAAGTTGAGCAGCTTTCATGTTTATCTGTGTGCATGAACAGAGCTGGCATTAATTCTCTTGTCTCTAATCACCGTGCTATCATGTCAAATATCCTTTCAAGTAGTCTTGGGTTCTGGTTTCAGTTGTGCTTTTAGTGCACATACATTTAGATAAAATTTCAAGGCAGTTTTAAATACAGTGAAATTGTCTGAAAAAAGGCTATGTAGGATTCATAATGTTTTGGTGTTCTCATTACCCTTGTGCCTGTTTTTTCATACATGCTCAGGCCACTCACATTCAGTCTGCCATGCTGATATTTCACAGTGTATTTTTCAGAGTGTTGTAAGTGGATCTAAGCATTAAAGATCTTTATACCTGCTCTGCAGCAAAAACAAAACTAAAAAGGAACTGGTGCTATAAGTTTAAATTGGGCTGTTTAACCCAATATACCAGCCATGGTGTGGAGTTATTCCAGAATACCTCAGGGGAACACACTTCAGGAGCATGTTTTACTTTGCTCCCAACAGGAAAAATTCTCACGCTGTCGGTCACAGTGTAATAAGGCATTGTAACTCAGCCGTATGTTTGAACCCCTACCCCTGCGTACTGGTTTGCCTGGAAATGCAAATTAAATTTTCTTAATTTGTTAATTCATTGAGAATTTTAAAGACTTTCATGTGAAGATTGAATGAAAGTTTCTAACGTCTAGCTTTATTCCACTTTTGAGTGGAGACAAAATCAGTCTGATGGGGTTTTTCGTTGGTTTGTTTTTTAAATGGTGTGATTCATATGATTTTGTTGCTTTTCTTTCTTTTGTTTTCCAAAGACATGTTTCTCTGCCTTAAGTCTACATAATAATTTTGGCAAAATTTCTTATGCACTTAGAGTTGCATTCACTGGATAAAGCATTAAAAGATTAAAACGTGTAGTTTATATATAGCTAATGAAGAATTGTAATAGAGCTTTTGAATATTGACCTTTCAGATAGTCTTACAATATTTAATATAAAGCTCTACATTCTTTAATGGCAGGTCCAGATGCAGACATAGCCTGTGCAAATGCATTTATGTATGTCTATGATCAAACTATGCAACTGTTTATACAAACTAATTTTTCTCTGTGTATTAGTAATGGATATAGCAGTATTCAAATACCACAATACTGCCGATACATTGCTGGGATTGTTAAACCAGTTGTGGTTTTCTAATATGCAGTAGCAAAAGGCATCTTGAATCTTAACATCTGGATTTCTAATATTTACCTCTAAGAAATAAGAGGAGTTTGTCTGGAAACTACATTTGGACGTTTGGGTTCTGCTTCAAACTTTTGGCATTTTAAACTGGTCCCATGTTGGACTCCTCCCTACTTCCTCGTGTCTGTCTGTTCTCACTGAGAAATATCAGTGTTGAGAGACACAACATTTATGAGCAAAAGGAAAGTAGTAGTAATAGATGCAGTAAATTAAGCAGAAATATTTTGTGTAGAGCTAAGAATGGGTAGTATTGTGTGCTAACTGTGCCAGACCTCAAAAAATACCTGTTTAATGTGTCCTCTGGGAAATATGATAAGTTGATGTAAATAATGACTACAGAATAATCAGAGTAAATAAGATTTGTTTTCTTAAGCTGGCAGTTAGTAGATGATAACAGTTTCTAATACCAGTGTAATTCTGCTAGAATTCAGACAAGGGGACACGACTGTACTCTGCATTAAAACCTGTCCAGAAACAATGTGTTGGTAACACAAAACTGATCAGCTGCTGCAAGTTGGCATTTATCTCATAAGTATCATACCTAGATGTCTATTCTGTGTTTCCTACAACTGCTAAAAAATTTAGGCAAATCAGATTTCAACACTCTGAAAAAGATTCCCAAAGCACTATTACTTTGCTCGTGGTCAGGATATTCCACTGAAGCATATATTTAATTTTAATATCTTTAATATTGACAATATGCACATATTTATCTACCTGCACAAACATGGTGGCGGGGCTTAGAGTTCTGAAATGCAAATACAATATTTGTACTGTTGCATTAGAACATATTTGATAAGAAGTACAGTTACAGGCACTGTGGTTGTTGGGAGTATTTTGTGGTGTCTGTATTGGAAAACCTAACTGTGACATCCCGTTTGGCTTGCAGAGGAGTCGATAGAATCACATTTCAAGACATTTTAAAATTCTCTTTTAATTCATTGTAATGGTTTACATGTATATTACATTTTCTACTTTATTCTTTGACTTGAGTCAATACGTATCCAATGTAAGTGCAGTTCATTTATAAATGAATTGATATTCTGTCCCTCAATACCTATATTTCTAATGCATTCTGATACATTAGTAAATAGACTTGTCTGATTAATCATTAGCACATGAAAAGAATTAGCTGTCTACTGCCAAATGGAACTATTGACAATGATAATAAGACCAGCTACTGTATCATCTGGAAGCTGGTGTTTTACAGGAAGGCTGAAAATGGGTGGTATTCCATTTGTACACTGAAACTGAATGACAGAAGTCATCTGTCTGTGTAAAAGAAAAATAATAATTTATCCATATGCCTTCATGTATTTCTACCACCCAAATACAATAATGCCTTTGTACCAAGGGTATTGCTTGGACTGCTTTCATGCCATCTTCAGTTTGTTATTCGGACTGAGGAAAAAAGATAAAATGTATTTTCCTTCAAAGCAACATGTGTAAATTTCTAGGATAATTATGCAGAGAAAAAAAGAAAAGCAGAAAATACCCTGTCCTGGATATTGTGTAATCTTTCTACCATAATTTAGCTTAGGACATCTAGAGGGGTCACCACCCCAGCGTTTCAAAGTAGTCTTGTGATTTTTCCTTTTTGTTTGTATCACTTAAAAGCAGGATTTAAAAGCATTCCAGTACAATTGCCGCAAATATACAAGTTAACTATATGATAAAAGCAGCAGCAACTTAATTTACCAAAACCTTGTCAATAGTTTTATTATGGTTAGTACAATATCTGCATTGTGTGTGAAATATTTGTAACAGGTGATGTAACACTGCCACTGTTCAGTGCAGTACTTGCGCCTTTTCGCAGGTGCTCAGAAATTCACATGTGGAATGTTTACAAAGTGCTGACAAGAAAGCCGAATAGGATTTTATTACATCATTAGCCTTCCAATATGTTCAAATAATACACAGTTACCGAAGCCAAAAAAAAGTGTTAAGCATATTCTAAGTATTTTTAATAAGCACTGTATGCACTTATTGCATCATAGTAGATAGAATCATAGCATGGTTTGGTTGGAAGCGACCTTAAAGACCACCTCGTTCCAACCCCCCCTGCCATGGGCAGGGACACCTTCCACCAGACCAGGTTGCTCAAAGCCCCATCCAACCTGGCCTTGAACACTGCCAGGGATG
This sequence comes from Cariama cristata, assembly GCF_000690535.1. Classification (NCBI taxonomy): domain Eukaryota; kingdom Metazoa; phylum Chordata; class Aves; order Cariamiformes; family Cariamidae; genus Cariama; species Cariama cristata. The sequence continues at coordinate 33,018 of NW_009630441.1, forward strand.
GAGTGTCCACAGATTCTCTGGGCAACCAGTGCCACTGCCTCACCACCCTCACCGGGAAGAATTTCTTCCTAACATCTAATCTAAATTGACCCTCTTTCCAGTTTGCAAGAAAATGCAAATAAAGGGCAGGAAACAACCAAAAAACCCAATCTGTGGGGAAAAAAAATAAAAAATATGACAGCATATATATGTATATTTGTTTGTTTGTGGGAGGAAGTGGCAGACTGCTACCCAGAAGTCAAATATAATTTGCAAATGAACTATTTTCAGATCCTTTAAAAATTCAGTTGAGAAGAATGCATCCATATGTTAAATTTAGGGAAACTGAAAAGACTAAGTTTGTTCAGAATAAAGATCTAATCTGCAATCTTTTTAACCATTCCCTTGTTTATAACAGAGTATGAGTAAGACCATTTATATTAATATGGATTTGCAGGATGGGGCTGTGAAGTTTGCTGTATTCAGCTTTGTTACTACCAGATTTATAGTGTTTAGATTGCATAGTATCAGTGCTTCCTAGGTTCACTTACCAGTGCTTTTGAGACCCTGTCCAGGGACCTAATTAGTGCTTGAATTTGCAGTTCTCTTGTAAGAAAAGTGCTACATTTAATGTAAGTCAATGGGACTTTTACTTTTGTAAAGACTGTTGGATCAGGCTGTTTATGCAAGAAATATTTCAGCTCGATGACCTTCTCTTTGCCGTGTTTGAAACTGAAGCAAAAAGGTCATTGCTTTATGAAAAATATTAAAAATTCATGATATGTTTTGGTTTCTGCACTTGGATTCCTGGAGTAAATAATACTAATGGTGTATTTTCAACATGTCTCTTAGCAATTACTCTATATTATGTAAAAAGTAGCAGGTAGCATACAGTAAATCTGCAACTGAAGAAATATTGACTTGAAACAAACTCATTTTAATTGAGAAACAGTGAACTTTTTGTGCCATTTTACTGGTCTCAGATTCATGGTGTAACAAATCCTTAATTTCCTAAGACGGTACAAGAGGAACTGTAAAATGCCATTCTCAGCGTTCAGGGAATAAAGCAAGCAGAAAGACATTTTTACTAAAATAAAAAACTTGACTAAAACCAATGCTGTAAAATGCAAGTGTGAAAGTCCCAATTTAATTGTGAAAGAGAAAAAAATGCATCCTCAGTATGAATAAAGATACACCTTCAGCAGCACATACAGAAGGGAATAGAGGAGATAAATACCAACATACTGTGGTGATGTATGGTCATAAAAGGCAGTGACGATACATCATAAGTTTCCATCATGACGATATACTGCTTTTGTTTTCTTACTCAGTGCAATAATGTTCCTGAATGCTTTAATGAAAGGTATTTTCCAGCAAATTACCTCTTTCCAGTACTATTTTGAAACAACAATACCCTGGAGCGCCATTCAGTGTGTCCTAACTCAACGCTTTAGAACAGTATGAGTAAGACATAGCAAGATCAGCTGTGTCCTGCTGACACAGCCTGTTCTTGAGCGCAATGTCCTTTGTACACAGACCCAAACACACAGTGTCGTTAACTGGCACTTGCTTAGAAATGTGAGCAAGATCTGTGTTGGGTCATGGCAGTGGCAAGCAACAACAAGGAAATAGAAACAAGGGGCATGTGCACTTTTGGGTGTTTAGGCATGCTTGGGCTCGCTTATGCACAAGGCAGTCATATGCCTTTGGGCACCATGTGAAACAGTGCACATGAAAAACTGGGGAAGTGATGGTTTTTTTTCTGATATTGTTGTAAGAAATTCCTTATTTTCATCTCTCAGTGACAAAAGGGTCTTTTTCAAAACACTTCGGGGAAAAAAATCATTTATTATTCTAAAACTAGCAGTTAGATACCACAAAAGAGTCTTTTTCAAAACACTTTGGGGAAAAAAAATCATCATTTATTACTCTAAAACTAGCAGTTAGATACCACAAAAGCAAA
>NW_009630441.1:34997-50062 GCF_000690535.1 Cariama cristata
TGATTTCTACTTTCCTTTATCATAGTTCTCCCCAAATAATATGCCAGACTCACGCTTTTCCGTATGAACTCTACATGCTTTTGATATGCTATTCATGTCAAGGGAAGGAGGCACAGATAAAGAGAAGTGTCTGTTTACAGAAACCTTTGCAGCTGTTTCACCACCAAATTTCCATTTGTTGTAGTGATGCAGGTACAAGCCCTAATTTACTTCTCCACATGTCTATCAACTGTTCTATGATACTGAACTCTCCATGGAATTAATGAACAGTAAGATGCTCTTGTGCTTTGAAACACAGAATTCTGAAGGACAAGATCACATCTAAAGTTTTTTATCCAGCTCTGAGATTTATTAGGTTTCCATGTATGAAGTTTTAGCTTGAATTTCTCAAAGCGATCTTTGTTAAATATTCCCCTGTCAGCTCACCAGTAAGTCATTAAATCAATCCAAGTAATGTGGGTTTGGGGTTGTTGGTGTGTAGGGTTTTTTTTAACTCGTTTTAGTAATTTTTTCCTTGCTACGCACAGGAGCTTATGTGATGCTGAGTGCCTTTGACTTCCTATGGAAGGTAACAACATGGCATAGCATAAGATTTTAAGTAATACTAAATGAAATTACTTTAAAACCTGAAGGTTGTCATAGACAACTATATGTCTAAATATGGAAATAAAATATATACTTGTATCCTTAAAATCTGAGTTTCTCCTGCTGCTGAATGTGTAGGGATATGCTGATGAAGTAGAGAACGTATCATAATAGGCCAAGTCTCGCTACCTTACTTTTCCACCTTTGCTGTCCTTAAACAGGAGTTACCTATTAAAAGTTGAAAGTAATTTCTCTTTTTACTCTGTTTGTTTTAAATGAGTGAAGTAACCTTGTATTTAGCAAAACGTCCCTTACTTAAAAAGGTAACACAGACATTTTTAAATGATGAAGGAGCAACTTGGCATCTCTTTAGCTAAACAGTTATTGGAAAATCTGATAGTGAAATGTGAAGTGCAACTTATGATTTGGTGTAAATTTTCTATGCAAAATAATTTCATTTACTTGATGAAAGATACTAAATATCTTTAAGATTAGATTATAAGCTTCTGTATCAAAGAGAGTAGAATCTTATTTCTGAGGAGTTTGAGCAAATCCAGTGTGTGGGGGAAATACTACCCAGCATAATGCTATGACAGTCTGTTCCCATTTTGCATATGAGAGGTGAAAGCCAGAATTTCCAAAAGCTGGTGTGGAGGAAGCCTGCAGTTTGTTTAGGCAAAGGGCTTGGGCTTGTCTCTCCACTGGTGGTTCCAAAGGGAGCTGGTAATTTTGCCTGGAGGCTCTGTGTACGACAGGAGAACGAGCTATTCTATTCTCAATATTTATCCTCTGAATATTTTCTGTCAAAATGTATGAATGGTGCAATGGTAAAGGTAGCTCTTTCAAGTGGAATAACTATGTTTTGTGAGATTTTGATTTTATTATATGTCTTGCATCAACATATATATGTTATGTTTATAGCAAACAATTAGTTGGGCCATTATTCTTTGTCAAAACTACTACAAATATGTTTTTTATTTTAAAGGTTAGTCTTTTCATTATAAATGGATTAGTATTTTATTTTATAAGCCCTAGCAAATGTTGTATAATGAAAAGGCTAACCCTTAAAATAAACTAAATGCATGTTCAGTGATTAAATGGTTTGCTTATTTCCATTGAAAAGACTACATAAATTACTTAAAAGCCACATGGACATTATTTATGAAGCTTACAGATTGCTTTTCAAAATTCACTTGAAACTGTCAAAAGACAGGGATCCTTAAAAGTTTTACTTGTACCAGATGATACTAAAATACTTCAAATTATTTTTTCTACTTTTCTGAGGGATAGATATAAAATGGGGTAAAATGTTCACCACACTGCTTTTTGTTAGTTTTATTTCAGTTAGTAATGATTTGACTAGACCATGAAAAAAGCATTTTAAAAGTCCTCCATGTTCTATTATATTGTAATTTTTGTATTCTCTGGTATTTTTTGTAAATGTAACAATTAAATACACTGAAAAAAATGTACAGTAGAAATATTCTTAATAGTAGAAGTCACATGAGATTTATATGTATTTATATAAATTCATTTAAATACTTGAAAGGTATGAGTCAACATAAAAAGGTTTAAAGTATCTGCAATATTGGTTAAGAAGATTACACATTTATAGTAACTTTAGGCTTGGTATCATGAAAAAAGGTACAGGAAAAATGCATGTCAGTATCCTTATACCAACTTTTATTTATAACTCTTCCGTACTGGAACCTGTGACTCATTCATTATTTAATAGGAATATATTACTGATCAGCAAATGTTGTGTGAAAGTTTGTAAGAAAGCAATTGGCATTATTCAAAGCTGGAATTTTCCTTTAAAGTCTTGTAAGAGGTAGTGCTTAATTTTACTGAAAATAAACCTTTTAATGACTCAGAATTATTCTCCCAATTGTCCTTAAAGCAACACTAGAATAAAAATGTCAGCATATTAATTTTAGTTCACTAGTGTGTGCTGATCATATTCAATTAGATTAGTTCCATGTGATTAGTCCTCTCACTTTCAGGTTCACCTCACCCCCAAGAATAGATGAGGTGTGTAAAAGTGTTCAAAAAGTTGTTAATGAGGAAAGTTCTGTTCTCAGATGAATAAGCCGAAATTTTGATAACTAGCTTTACTAAAGGCAATGACAAATCTCTTATTCACATAAATACTCTAAGGAGTTCATTCCCAATTCTTAGAAACTTTCTTTAAATAGCTGATGGTTTATTTATCTGCGTGTGTACAGGGAGTTTAAATAATGTTCATGATCTTGAACATGGCATATAGTATGCAATTTTGGATGTGCAGTTTCAGTAAAGTGCTGTTTTAACTCATCTAATAAATTTTGAGATTCCAGTTTTGAACAATGTCCCTATATTTTAAAATAGAATATGCTGTTTCAAAAATAGTGTCAGCTTGCAAGTCACGTAAGTCCTGTAAATATATATACATGAAATATCATATAAATACTTAAAGATCTGGAATACTTCATATGAAATGAACAAAAAGGCTTGATGCATCACGAACAGACCTGGAACCTAGCCACTCTTTGGATTTGCCTCTTTCAGTTGTCTTTGTATTTGAAACGTAACTTCATACCTATAGATTATTTTTTTTAAAAAATCAAACGAACATGACCTATGTATTTGTATGACTGTTTGGACTGCTTATGGGGAATATTTACATGAGACACTTCTTTCTTAATTCCCTTTTTCTTTACTTTCATTAACATAGCCATGACAGAATTTGCAGGGAGGAGCAGAATTCACAAAGTAGGTGAGTTTTTGGAAGAAATACCCAGCACTATCTTCCCACAAGTGGTGCAAACACTAACTGTAGATTCAACATCCTTGTGAATGTTTTCTTAAAGCAAGTGTTAGTTTTAGAAACATTTATTCTTCAGTTGTTTCAGTAGAAAATAAAAAATATAGCAGAAATGACCAGTCTAATGAGATTCTCAAGAAGAAAGCATAACAGCCTGGATAGAGTTGGACTGAATGCTGGCTTTCTAGACAACATATTTTGTATGTGTAAAAGCAGCAGAATTCTATATAAACTGATACTTAATTAAAAAAAACCCAACAAGAATAACAAAACCTCTCCCCAAACCCTTTTTCTTCATTGTCTTTTTCATTTTCTCATTGGTGGAAAGAGGCAAGGACTTAGTGAACGTTATTGTGAAGAATAACGGCCAGAACAGATGATAAAGGAAGTTGATAAGGACAATGATTTTATGCAGATAAACTTACAAAAACTCCACAGAGACAGGTTTGGGGGTTTTTGCCTCAAAGCAACTAATGAGAAAAAAATACTTATTCTATGTAACTAAAAACTGATGTCTGGCTATAACTTGAAAAACCCTAGAGAATGTCTAATGGATTCCAGTAGGCAGATGCAACTTGCTTCTTGAGAGCTTGATGAAGCAATCCTTCAGATCTCTTCCTAAATCTTTGAGATACTCTTCTGAAGAGGAAGGGCAGCAGAACTATCCAGAAGAAAAGACCAAAATAATAACAACCATTAGTTTTCAGCACAGATGGAAGCTAAAAGGCACTCAGGAGGCAAAGTGACCAAGGTGGCATCCATCATACCCAGCCTATGTGCTGTAGAAATGATATGAAGGACAAAAAAGCGTTCACCCACGGGCAAAGTTCTGTGCTGTGGGAAACAGAATCACTCTCTATCATAATGCCAATGGCAAAATGCTAGGAAGGTAGGAGCATTAATATATCAAGTGATTGAAGACATGAAGTTCTCCTACGAAGAGAAAGATGCATATAGGGTGACTTTGAGAGATCCTAGGCAAATGCATGTAAAGTACATGTACATGTCAAAAGAGAGCTTCCAGCTATTTTCCTTCCAGCTATTCCCATTAAGAAAGCACACTCATATCAATTCAGGTCTTGCTGGATTACAGAATTCTGGCTACAATACACTGCTTAGCAGCAGTAGAGATTTAATAGGAACGCATGGCCAAGTTTTTGAGAAATACAATGACACCTTTCTGAAACTACTGAACAAGTAAGTAGTTCATAAAAAATTTGCTAAATGAAAGTGTTATTATTTAGAGAGGACACAACAGGGGTCAGGGCAAACAAGGGATTCTTCACAGTGTCAAAACACAATCATTTAGCATGCTTGTTTTAGGCTCATTATACCTGTTTGTTTTCCATGACTGACTAAAAACCAGCAAGAAAATGTACAGGTTAGACACTTATCAAAAGTTATCTTGCAGTTCTGCTGCTCAATAGGGAACACTGAGCAATGAAACTCACATGTTGGCTACCTTCACATGATTAGATATTGCATGAATAAAACATCTGTTACTTGAGCTGTCATGATCTCTTTGCACACTCAAACACTGGGCAGTTTTATTTTTCTTGGGTCAATTATTGAAGGTGAATAACAGTTGCAGTTGTGGAATAATGCAACACTGACATTGGTGTTTCCTGCTGTGACTTCACATGCGCTCACCATGTAAGACAAAGATGATAAGTAGTGATGAGTACTAAATATCTGTATTGTAGTCTGCAGTACACCGCAGGAATAATATGCACATCTCTCAGATTTTTTTCAAATTCACTTATTCTAAGTTAGTTAGACAAAGGATAAGCCAGTCAAGGTTATTGTCAGTCAAGCCCTGGGAATACTCGAGCAGTACCATGGTTTGCCTTCCCTTTTCTTGCCATCACAGGTTGATGTATAACTTCTATTGCTTCTTCAAGAACTCAGTTTCTGACTTGTATGCTCACATCTGCTTTCTATATATGCTGGCATAACTCAAATGTATGAATGAATATTTGAGTAAAATGGACATTAAATATGATAACTAGATCTTGTTAGGCTACTAACAATTGCAGAGTAGATATAATCACTTTCTGAAGAATAGAGTATAGAATAATTTTGATACTGTAGATGAGTTATTTCTAAAAGTGAATCACCTGTATCAATATTCACCCTGTAACTTATAATTGGAGAAAGTGAACAGAGGAGGAGATAGAGTTGTAGGTTTCTGATGATTGCAGGTTTTGTATAGAAAGGGGGATAAGTATGAAGAAACCTGGTCAAATCACAAGACAGTATGTTTCCCTACTAAGAATTGCTTTTTTCTTTATTAAGTCCTGCTTTTCCAATGCAACTTCTTTTTCTTTTTTTTTAACAACTGGTGCCATAAAAAAATCAAATCCAATAGATTTTACTTTTCAGAATCTTTCAAAGATGTTAACACAGCCAGTACTAGGTGGAAGAAAAATCTTAACATTTCAGTTTTCATTGTTTTAATTTAAAATTTCTGGAAGTGCTTATTTCTTTTGATTCATTCTGTTAGCAGTTCTCTTTCCAATACATTTTTTTTCTCTGTCTCTATTAGTTCCTTTCCATCTAAAAGAAAAGAAAATTGAGCAAAAAATATTCCCATGACTTTCTGAAAATTCGTAGCAAGGCATTGGAAGACCAGATGCTATAGTCTTATAAATTAAAAAGGCATTATATACAGCCAGCTGAACCATATAAACTCAGATTTTTATACCACATTCTGTTCTGTGAATCCTTATTTGTTTTCAACATCTGCTCGGACCTGTCCATACTTCCCATATATTAATTATAATTAATCATACACAAAAACATATCTTTATGTTTGAGGTTTGACCCAATACGAAAGCTATTACAGTATACTTACTGGGTGTTTGCTATAAAGAAAATTGTATTCTGTTTATGCTTTTGCTGATTGATGAAAGTTACTTTACTTTCCTGCATATTTCTTAGCTTTGAAGAAAAACTTAATGCTTTTACATAAATTAACCTACAATTATGGAGAATAAATTCCATATAAATATGCTTCTTTTTTTTTTCAGTTCCGGTCGATCATTCACTTCCAAGTAAAAATGTTTTACTGTCTGGCTCTGCGATGTATGTCCCTTCTTATCGGCATTTCAACATTCCTCTACTCTACTATTCTCATTTTTGTGGGAAGTTACTAAATCCTCCTCTAGGCACATCACTTAATATGATCACAGAATTTTAATAAGGCCTTTGCATGATCTCCAAACCCAATTTTGGCTTTCTGTGTGCTAAGGTAACACAATGAATTAAAAATAGAATACATGAAATTCAGAGTTGAGTGTTCCAGCTGAGTCTGCATTTTCCTGTGTAGATCCTGCATAGCTTCACAGTTCAAATTAGAAAATCCAAGGGTAAATCCAAACCAAGAACTTTGAATAAAGCAAAGCCAGAGTCACACATTTATGGGACACTACAAATGCCACAAAACATATGGCAATATCCTAGAGGGTGCTCAGATCTATACAGGCAAGATTCCGATTCCTTTCCAGGCAGGGTAGGTTTTCATGTTATTTCTGAGGGACCAGTAGCATCTTAGAATATCCTGTATCCAGATCTGCTCAGCTAGCCTCAGGAGAGAGAGGCTCAGATTAGAAAAGGTCCAGGGAAGGGCTGCAAGTATTTGTAGGAGGGCAGGGAGTTTTCTTATGGGAGGGGGCTAACTGAATTTGGCTTGGTTTGCCCAACAAACCAGGGACTGACTAGAGATACAGAGCCAGCATTGTGGGTGTGGAGCCATGAAGCGCTATAAACTGACCAGGAATAAATTTAGACTAGAAATACAAGAGGTTTGTCACATGACACAGAGCAGCTCATTCTTTGGACTGTAACCCCTCAGTTTTCGTTGGGAAAAGCTGTCCCTGATAGAGTTGGGGGGTTTATTAGTCTTTGGGGGTTGGGCTTGCAGTTGCTGGTTTTCCTGTCTCCCCGTAGCTCATGAAGAGGACATATTCCCCAAGACTAGCGCTTTATCAGAAGTGGGCTGGTCATTTAAATACTTTCCTCTCTGAGAGTTTGCTATCCTATTTCTCTGAAAGCCAAATAAGGTAGTAGGGAATAATTATTTCCCTATATTTGGCTACAGCTGATGTATAAATAGTGGATAAAAGAAGGTATGTGGCAAGAAGTAATTTTTAAGAATTGAATGTGCATAAAGTGTGTAGGTTTTTCCATCCTTCATTCACTTCGTTAAATGCAAAGCAAGCAAAGTTCTAAAATAACTTTAATAAGTGTTTAATAGTTCCTAACACATTTGAATGGAAATCGTTATATTATCTTTTCCGTGTAGGAGATACTATTAGGAAATTATTTTTAAACTTAATATTTGCAGAATTATATCTACCATATAAATACTCAAACTTTTAAAATTCATACACATTTGGGGATTCTGAGAGCCTGATTTTTGAAATACACATTTTTAGTTTGTAAAGGTCTTCAGTACACTTTGAAACGTATATGCATTAGGCTTAAAGGCAAAAGGAAGCAATGAGTGGTAAATTGCTAGTGGCTGAAATAAAACAGCATTTCAGGATCAAAGTGTGGGCCAGCATTAACACAAGCCTTTCTAAATTTTTGAATGTTTTCAATTCTACAGCTAAAATTGATGCCAGAAGAGTTAGATTGTATTTATTTAATTTCCCCCTTTTTGTCATCACAAATGCACTGAAATACACAGCACATAACATACTCTGCTTGTATTTCCCGGGGATGTGCATAGTCTTATGCCCACTGAAAGCATGCAAGTCAGAGTAAAACTTTGCCTTCAAAAGTTTGAACTGAATATACCTGGTCACTATGAGAAAGTTAAAACAGATTATATTAAACTGTCCAATATGGTGTCACTGATTAATAATGATTGATTCTGTAATAACCATGCAAATGTAAACTATTCATTTATTCTGAATACATATGAATTGGGAGAATGATATCTCATATAATCTGATGTTAGTCTATTCACTGCATCATAAAAATTAATTTGTCTAATTAATGACATTAGTCCTTTTATACATGCATAATTCATATTAATTGATAGGTCTGCCTAAAAAGAGTACCTTTTGGAAGAAAAATGATCCTATTAGTGCAAGTTTAATCCAAATCAGGACTGACAAAGCATGGTGCTTTCAAGGCTTATCTCCAGCTTTGTTAATTGTCATAAGCATTCTAAATTGATTATTCTTACATTAGCATGGGACATTTCATTCATCAATGCTTTGCTGTAAAGAAAATTTGTCTAATGGATTTGGGTAGCAGCACTAAATAAGTGTGTTGGTCCATTTTTCCACTGTAGCTACAGGGGTATTCAAAGCATATTAATTCACTAATACTGAAAAAAATTAACTGCTAAAATATATAGAAATATCATACAAAATTAGATTTCCGACACTGAATAATTTTTGTGATATTTCAATAGTAAATGAGTGCGTGTACTAGCACTTTTATTGCTTTTCTGTTTCACAGATGCCTTGATAAACAGCCAGTGTTAATATTTCTTATGAGCGATGTTGCTTCACCTTCCAGGGCCACAGGGGCACAAAGTATAGGATAAATTAGTTAAATATGCATTTTAAGGAGCTGCTTGGAGGAATGAAAATTATAATATAGTCAGGCTTTATAATGTACAACCTTATAGTTAGCATTTTAATAATTTATTTGCAGATGATCAAGTTTACTATTGGTCAATGAAAGAGTTCAGGCACAGACCGAGACTTTAGTGAAACAAGTGAATTTTAAAGTGTTTGTTGCTCTCTCTGCCAGTTAAGTTACAGCTCTGATTTTTTTAAAATATATTCATAAACACACGAAATGCAATCTTTACAAATTCATCTAGTTTCTGCTCAGAATGGGAGGGATTGACTTTCAAAAACTACACTCCTTTTATAAGTATTGGCTCTGTTGGCAAAAGGAATGCACTTTATGCGCACTTTTTATGGTGCTCTAGTTTCTTTTCCCAATTCACCTGATCTTTGTTTGTCTTGCACTTTCTAGCATTCTGTTAATCACTGGAAGCCACTGTGGAATCAGATCTGTGGCAGCGCCAAGAATTTCAGGAAGCTTTTTATAGTACTTTGCAATTGAAGGCATGCATCATAAAACGAATGGGGAGGAAGGGAAGATGCTGTCCAACAGACGTTAAAGGCCTGTTCTCTCCAACTCTCTAATCAGTGCATATTTTTCTACTTTGTTGAGCCTGTCATTGAACAGCAAGCCACAAAGTGAGGCCATGCTTGACCTCCATTGCTTCTGCTATAGTTTAAAAGGATCCGTGAAGGAAACAAAAATGCTTTTCCCTATTTCTATTCATCTCAGTATTAGTCCAGAGGGAGTAGATTAACTCTTCAGTCTAGCCTAGGAGTTTTGAGGTTCATTTTGTATTTGTATGGAGCTTTGGATTCTCAATGCCAAAGCTGTTTTCCTGTGCTGCTTTATCTTGGCTTTCTCGATCCATGGGGCAGGTTGAAGATGTTTTTGTTTGTTTTTCTTATTTCAAATGCTACAAAAAGAGCTCTGAGGTTTTGATCTTTGTATTGTGTAACCAGATTGTCCGTCAGTCATTGTGAGCAACAGAATAAAAAAAACCACAGCTGAACAGCCTAGCTGGCTAGGCTATTTTCTATTCTTCAAACACAAAACTTTGATAAAAGTGAACAATGTTGTTTGAATTTAGTCCTATGGGAAGGGATTTTTTACTCTTGCTGATGAATTTTATGCGGGAAGTGCTCTGTTACTGTGTAGTAAAACCTTGACAGTTATATTGTAATTGTACAGCATAGGGTGGTTCTTCACTTTGCACCAGGCTAGGAATCAACATAACCTTAAGCCCGAAGTTACTTGCATTAAAACGCAGACGCTTAGGAACATATTGCTTATGCAGAAACAGAGTGGCAAGGACCACCGTTTTGCTTGCCTCTTCTGTAATCCTGACTTATTTCAGAAATAAATAGTACAACTTCAGTTTCATTTGAAATATGTATCCTAATACTGTAAATTTGATTCCTGTATAAAAATGCACTTAGAATCCATAAAAACCTCCATGTACTTCTCCTTCCTGAATGCCGTCATTTATACGTATGCTGTCTTCATTTATCACCTTTGACTTAGATCCAGTCCTGATTTCTAAATTATATATCCTAATAAGTGAAGCTAGGATGAATTGCACCTTCAAGTTTATATCCATTCCTGTGGTCTAAAAAAAAAAATCCCTTTGTTCCAATCATGACTGGTTTTTCGCATCCATTTTTAATCCATATGCCAAGCATTCTCCATAGGGTTCAAATTTCAGTGAAAAAGGAACACTTCCGAAAGTTGTTCAGTTTGGTTTACAGTAGACAATGTTTCGGAAAGACAGAGATATTCCATATCCCAAAACTAAAATATACCAGATGTGCAGCTTTTTTCTGGTTAAAAACAGATCAGAAAAAAACATATATAATATTCTTTGTTTCCTAAAAGTAATTTAATATTGCTTTCAACAGAGAATATGATACTCCAATTTTATATACTAAAAATGGAAAAGCTATATATTTATGATAAAGAAGGAAATGAAAACAAATGACCTGTGTTTAAAATCCAATAAAATTCAACAAATACCTTCATTCTGATATTAGCTGAATACACACTTCCAAGTCAAGTAAGAATTAATTACTATTCAAGTAATGTCATTTACCAGTGCCTGCATTTAACAGATTGCTTAGGTTGACATGGGAGTCTGGTAATTTTTATTATTTTAAAATGAATGGAACTAACAGATTTTTACTGGTCATTCAAGGAAGTATTATTGGGTTCCAGTATGCCTCTCATGTGCTCTGAGTTTGAAGGATAAAAAGCAAAGGGGTAGTTTTTCTCATTAAAACACAACAGTGAAATGAGATACTCCCGTCCTCTTCCTTTACACCACAAGAAGCAGAACACAATATTTCCTCCAAATGCTTTTGTTTGTTGGGGGTTTCCTGTAAGTTTGGTTGTTTTAAGAGACAGGAGAAAGGAGGAGGAGTTGAACTTGTTGGAAGATGTTTAATGATCTTATAGTTGTTATCTTGGAAGTGTCTGCAAGGCATTGTTTTTCCCAGGCTGAGAAGAATAGACTTTTAAGATTCACTCACCTTCAGATATTAGACATCACGGTAATGATTGAAGTATCGGACCTTCACAGACTAAAAATACATAATCTACTAAATTGCTTTTCGTTGTCCATATCTTTTTTTAGAGTGAGTTCAGGCTATCTGAACTATCCTCTGTATTCTCCACAGTCTTGATGTCTTTCATACAAGACACATGTGTCTAAGCATATTTATTACTATCCTTAGATTTCCAACTATGACTAGGATTTTGGAAACTTAGGTTTTGAATCTTTGGAGGTGGAGTTCTGGGTCAGCTGGTTGCCACTTAAAATCTCAGCCATGAAATTCACATCCTGTTACAAATTCTGACTGCAGTGTTGAGAGATGTTCATATTTGGCTTTTTATTTGGGTTTTTATTTCAGTCTTTTATTTGGTTATAGTACAATGTCAGGAACAAATAAGACTAAGGAACCAAAACGATGCAGATGGATTTTCCCAAGTCTTGCTGCTCATTGAATAAAAAACTAAAACCCACCCCACAAGATTTGTGTTCCTGGTAGGTGTCTATGACAAAACCAATGAATTTAATGTGGAACATATTCCATATTGGATAAATCTATGCTCCAAACGTCAATTCTGTATGACATCTGTCTGGCAGCGTGTGCTAAATCCACACAAAGTCCTCTTCCATAAGCATCTTCAGAAATATTATTTGCAGGAACATAACTAATATTGGCTAAATGAAAAAAACAAATGGATGTGTACGTTCCAGAAATACATGGGGTTGGGACACAGCCTGATGGATTTCTAGCTTTCTCAACCAATGGGGGAAAGGAAAACCCAAATGTGTTGCTGTTTAGGCTGACACATTTCTGTATGTTTCTAAAGGCAAAGCAGATAATGAACAGAGGAATCATGATAGAGAACAGGCCTATGCTTAGAGAAGAAAACACCAATGAAGTCTGTCTCTTCTATGTTTATAAAGGCTTTGTCTCCAAAATCCCACAACTTCTCATTTTAATTGGAATGAGGAGAGAGAAAGGAGTAGGAGTACTTCATATTCTGCTTTCTGCTCTCCAAACGTTAATCCTGAAAGAGAAATCTCAAAAGATCACATTTGTATCTCCCCTGACTCCGAATATCTGTGTTTGTTCTCACAATATAGCTCTCTGTGATGCCTTAGTTTAATAAGACTTGGCTTGGGTTCCTAATGGGAGAGTCTTCCATGTAAGGCCCAGCAACCAGCTTACTCCCACTTTCTGTTTAGGCCACATTCTTCCTCAAAATAAATTATCTGTAGGCTGGTGAGAGGGAGTTGACTGAGCAGCCTCATGTAGAGGACATTCCTCTGCAGCATCATGGATTGTCTGTAGCTGTTAGGTCAGACTCTCTGGATTGAAATAATGACATTTCAAAACTCAAGTAGTGATGCCAGTGCACAGTTGCTACTGGATTATATAAATGAATGATGATAAATTGGAGGTGTTCCAATAACCTTTCAAGTTCCAACCAGGTTACTGTTGATGATTTTCTTGGGGCCAGCAGACTGGGAAATCTGGATAGATTTGTGGTTTTTTTTAGTGTGGGTTTTTTTTTTTCTTCCATGTTATTTCACTATGATTTTAATTTTGAGCCATCAGAACACAATGAAAAGTGCTTGTCAGAAATATAACATGGCTTGGCAAAGCGATGCAGCAGCTCTTGTGTACATCAGGTTATTGCTTCAGAATATGACATGCCAGTTACACCATGCTCTGTTACAAATTAGCAACACCATGTCTCACTATGAAAATTATTATGAAATGCTGCTGCAGATAAAGGGCATTATATGACCAAATGTTTATGATCATCCAGAAGGAGATAAAAGGCTTGCATTATCCAGGAGACAATCAGATTTTCTCTGTCCCAGCCCTAAATGAAATACCAACTTCTAATATGTTGATGAAAGATTGTCTTTCCCATGTTTCCCCTCCTTCCCCATTCTTTTGTAAAGCAATTTCAAAGTAAACAATGGCCTACCACCAAATAAGAGTTTACTAAGAATAAAAATTGAATTTGGTCTGCCTGTTGACAAGCTGATTGATTTGTGAGCTCTTATGACTGAATCCTCTCCTAAATGTGCTCTCATTTATCATGTGTAAGATTGTTTCAGAATCAATACCAGCTTAACACAGAAACATTTCTACCATGGACATTTTGAAAACAACTTGCCTTCTCAGTATCGCTGCTAATTTTTTCAGACAGAATTATCGGAACAGTTTAATTGTGCTTCGCAAGTTAGCACATGCTTGTACTAGGTTCTGCTTTGAAAGGATGGTTTTCAAAGTAACTTCTATACATCATCTTTTTAAGAGAACAAAAATAGATTAAAATTGGATTTTCCTTCCTCTTCTAATGGGGAAATGAGATCGAACTTTCTCTAGTTGTTAAATGTGCCCTTTGAAAACCCATTTTCCAAAAATTGGATTTCTTAAATTAGCTTTTTAACATAATTATTAGCATTCTATTGGAACAAGTACCAGAAAGCAGTCTGGGAGAAAGCCCACTTGTGTATATGCTCCTTTTCTTCCCCGGTGCTTAGAGGAGTTTAAAGTTACTTTTCTTGATTAAACATCCATAAATTACATGTTAAATGATGGAGAAAGATTTTAAAGTGAAATATAGCGCAAGGGATGGAGGAATGAGGAAAGAGAGGAACATGGTAAAAGGTTCAGAGCTCTTTGAGGAGTTCATGTGTTATGTTGGGCCTAGTGAGCAACTCTGCCTGTGCAGAAAGATGGAGCGCAGCAAAGCTTGGCTCCGTTCCACTCCGTCCCTCCGGTCCCAGGGCAGGGTGTGCCGGCAGCAGTGGTGGCACAGCTGGTGCAAACAGGGAAGAGGAGCAGTGGGTCATGCTGGGTACCAGGCTTCCAGCCGGGAGGGAAGACTGGGGCAAAGGGATACTTGGTCGCACGTATCTTCCATCTGCCTTCTGCAGTCAGCGTGTGGTTGGTTTTTTTTTTTCATTTTTACACCTTCAAACGGTAGTTGTATAACAAGTGGTCTGGATATGGCAGGATCGATTTGGAAAATACTTGAAAGATTTGTTCACACTCCCTTAACTCCGAAGCCTGAAAGAGAGATTTGTTTTGACCCTATTTGAATTTGGTGTTCTGAAGGACTTTACCTCCAGAGTCTCCCATCTGTGGTCTCAGGTGGTCCCACTGCATATCTGTTGATCTCATCGTTTAGTCTGCTTCAGGTGAGTTGGAAGCACTTGCCTTAGTTCAGCCTGTAAGGCACTGGGCTATGCGACAGATCCAGGAAATGGCCAATGCTCGCTGAGGAGCATTGAAGGCTCTTTCAGAGAGGACCTGCTTTGTCATCCAGCCCACAGGCATTTCACAGGTTCCCACGTCATACAAACCTTTTCGTAGATGTGTCACGCTCAAAGATACTTCATTTGAACAAAAGGCTTTCACTTCACAAGACAAAAACATCCCAATCAAAATTAACTTTTTTTGCAAACAAAACTTTATTCTATGTAAAAATATATACTTCATACATAATTATACCACATTTGACTATTCTTATACTTAATTATATTTTATTTAATATATAATTA